>NC_056739.1:693378039-693678039 GCF_019279795.1 Protopterus annectens | reverse complement strand
TTTTTGCCCACAAAAGAGGTTTATTTTGAGCATTCATGCCAGCCTAGCTTTAGAGTGTTATTGTCATTGTTTATTTTCCAAACTTGCATTTCTCTTGTTTGACACTCTACCCCAAGGGCTCCAATGAGTACGGTCAGTACAATAACAAACAGAATCTTCATTATGTACAATAATATAACCTTTCCACGTAAGTGGTATTAATCTGAAAAGTTGTTTTGATTTTTCAACTGTTTCAGTCTTGGCATTTGCCGTGAGCCTACAAACCCCCCCCCCCCCGCAAAACATGAAGTCACTTAATGACTTTCAAATGAACTCTATGAACAAGAATTATGTTGATTTTTTTCCTTCTTTTAACTTTGTACACTAGAGGTCCTAACTGTGCAATTATTTCAAAAGGTCCTTGCCAATTACTATCCCACGGACCGTCCGTCTGGAACATCTTGATAATTACCCTTTTCAGTAAGGCAAGGGGTTTGTCCTTTCTTCTGTTTATTGCTTGCCTCTTTTTTGTGTACCCTGATGTTTGCAGGTTATTTGCATATATGCTCTTTTTTATTTATGATTTACCTTTTTGAAAACAGTGTATTAACTGTCTCTGGCTATTTTCTATTTTCATCATTGCACTGCAGAATTGTCTGCAGTAGAAAAGATTGTTGTACCTATAACAACTGTGACATTTGTAGGCTTAGACTTTAAAGTATTAAGCTACTTTTTGTAGTCTGCAAGCTGTTTCTGTACATTTTTAGGTGCATTTTCTGTACTGCTTACTTTTTTTAAATTGTCTAGCACTCTGGCGTTGTCTTGCTCCAGGTGGAGTTCATCTTCATTTTGCAGAATGTCACTACCTGTTTGACAGAATTGCTTTAACATACCATCATGCCTGATCAAAACATCTAAACTGCCATTATGTTGTCTGTTCATTTAAAACAGTTATGTGAGTCTAGATGCTCACCTGTTTCAGATGCTTGCTTTGCTGTTGCATCTGCCAATGTAATTTCTTGTAGCCTCTTACCTTTAGTCATTTGTTAACATATTTGCAACTTGATACTATAATGCAGTTGTAAAAGTCTTAGAATTATAATAAACATTAGTAACTTGCCTATCTATGCATAATATTGCTTTTGAATACTGTTCTTGCTGGAGTCTCTGCTATATTTTATGCTATCATACAATGACAAAATATTGTAAAAAACAAAAGAGATATTGGCTTAACTAACATGCTTAAATATATTTACATGATTTAAATTTGCTGTTGTCTGCGAGTTGCTGCACTTTAAGTGAAAAAAATACATGCATGTCAGTCTTGTGACATCATGTCTTTACTGCATTAAACTACTCTCATTTGATTTTTTATGCCTTAGAAATGTTTTGTTATTTGAAATGGTTTTAAAATCACTTTTTAAGTGCCTTGCTTTAACTGCATGAAAGTTTTTGCTGTGTAGGCTTAACCATTTTTTAAACAGTAGAATAGTACGCTGTAAATTATTTTTTATTAGCATAGTTAACTGCTGTTGCTTTAACTCTCCTAACCAGATTATATTTGTCAGTATCTTGCTCTGCTGACATTAAAGTCATATGCACTTTGAAAAAGTGTTTGCATACGATGTCTAAACTTTTTGAACTCACTCTGACTGTGTCGTAGAAGTTTATTAAATATTTTTGTCAGTTTACTATGAACCTCATTTTTGTTTTTATCTCTTTTGAAATGTGCAGTGGTTTTATGCCACTTTTGCCTAGCAAGATTTATTTATTTATTTGCAGTTGGTTTACCAGGATAGTCCATTGGGCCAAAAAGAACCCGTTTTCAATGGAGTCCTGGGGAGAAAAGCTCCAGACAATGTAGATTACAGTAGGTATTAGGCATATTTAAACATTGTTAAAGTCACAGTAGGCAAAATTCAAATGCAAAGCAAAACAGTTACAATAAATTTAAGTTTTAAAAGTACAGAAGATTCTGTAAATGGCAGGACATAATGCATCTGGTTGTTTATCTTTACTTATATGACATTGCACACAAAGTTTTATATGATTTGCACAATAAACATTTACTGTCATACCAGTGATGCTGCTGTTTAAGATACCAGTCAAACAATGAATTTACATAAACCACTGGCATTAACTTTATCTAGTAAAGTACTACATGTGCTACAGTTATGTTTATACCAATCTTTAAATTCTAACCATACATGTGCTGGACTATTATTACTGCCTACCTGAAAGGTAGTGTTACACTTTTCACTTCTGTGTTTTATACAATTTTAAGAACCCACGCTTTAAATGCAATCATGTTATTAAAAATACCTTTCTGTTCATCCCACTTAGGGAGAGTTTCGAACATCTTAGACTGATGATAAACTTCAGCAGAAAAGCTTGCTGAGGCTATGATTCCTGTGTCTCTAACTGAGCTCGTAATGTGTTTATCTCCTCCCTTGCAATAGTTACATCATGCTGTGTGTCAGCCAGTTGCATGTCATATTTTTCTTGCAAACGGACAATTTTATTTATTAACCCTTCTATTATACAAGTAGTTTTACTGACCTGTTGAATAACAGTTTGTGTAAAGGTCTTAATTTCAGTCTGTGAGACTTTCAAAAAATGAAAATATTATGTTGTACATTCAGTGGTGTCAGCATGCAGTTTACCAGATGCATTTCATTTATCACAATAAGAAATGGACAGTTAAGGACCTTCTGTACACCTGTGCTGCACATCCGTAGCTAACTTCCATATTGTTCTTCCCTTTGCGTGCCCCTTCTCCACCACTTTCCACTCACCCCTTTCTCTTTCTGTTTAAATAATTAGCGCAGGTTTAAGCATGAGTAAGTGCAACAGAATTACCAGGTCTTGAACTCAGGGCACTGTACATCATCATCAGAGCAATGGACCACTACACCATTTGAGCAGTAAGAACTGTTGATTCTTTTTCCAACATATGCTCATTCAACAGTAGGGAAAAGATTCTGTAGAATCAGTCAGGCCTTGTATTTATACACACACATATATATATATATATATATATATATATATATATATATATATATATATATATATATGGAGATGCATATATATGGACGAATATATACATAATATAAATAGTGATATACATATAAAATATACACACACACACACACACACACACACACACACACACACACACACACACACACACACATACACACACACACACACACACACACACACACACACACACACACATATATATATATATATATATATATATATATATATATATATATATATATATAAATATACATATCTCCATATACATATATATATATATATATATATATATATATATATATATGTGAATGACCTGAGACATACCTCCCTGGACTACATGAAAAGGGACATGGAGGAGCTGTCCGAACTTGTAGCCCAAGCAGGTATGACCCTAGCCCTGAGTAGCATCCAGCCTTCACCCAGAATGACACCACAGTACAAGGGCAAAATGATTGACTTCAACAATTGGCTAAGCTTCTGGTGTCATTCTAAGGGGATCCAGTATCTGTCTGTCTGGGATGACGTGATTGACAAACCACAATGTTTTGCCAGAGATGGCCTGCACCTTTCGCCCCTGGGATTCAGGATACTGGCTAAGGCTCTAGCCACCCCTATAGTGCCTTTTTTAGGCAAGGTTCAAATGACAAATTCACCACCGTAACATGTACAAGCAAGAAGAAACTGAGGGTATTGCTACTCAATGCTAGAAGTCTAAACCTCAAAATGCACTCACTCGAGGCACTCCTTAAAATGGAGAACATCGACATCTGTGCAGTGACAGAGACCTGGTTCAAGGCTCCAGAGAGTACCCCTGCATTATCAGGCTATAATTCATGCCACACCTTTCGGCCACCTAACCTGGACCAAAACACTAAAGGCAGAGGCGTGTCCATATTCATTAAGGATATCCACACCTCCAGGCTAGTTGCTCAGCATAATGCATCCGAGATTATCCAAGTGCAACTAACTCTGGGCAAGACCGCAATCCAAATAGTAGCTTGCTACAGATCCCCCACCATGCCCCAGGATTCCCAATCCTCATTTCTTGATACAATGGAAAATATTAGGGTACAACCTAACACCCTAACATTGGGTGACTTCAACTACCCCACCATTAACTGGGAAAATTACTCATATACCAACTCTTGTGCTTAACATTTTCTGGAATTCATAAATTTCAATGCCTTGGATCAACTTATCCGCACCCCCACCAGGGGCAGGAATATCCTAGACCAGGTTATTACCAACATGGGCAACCAGTGCTCCACACCAGAGGGCAAGTCCTCGTTGGTCAGATCCGACCACAAGCTAATCACCCTAGACATCCACATCCCTCCCCCACCACCCCATTAGGGAAACCACAGTAAATAATTTCTCCAAAGCCAACTTTACGCTTCTTAAGACAGAAGTGGCAAACTTCACGACACCCATGCTGATGGACAATAGAGGTATGACTGCTGAATCCTACACAAATGCACTTTATAAGCACTTACACGAGTGAATGGATCATGCAATCCCTAACATAACCAAGATGCTATCCTCCAAAAAAAGGAAGACAAGATTGGGGAAACTCCCTGGTCAGCCTCAGTAAGAAGCTGAGATTCCTCATAAAATCCTCCAAAGCTAGTTATGAAAAAAAAATATCCCCTGACTCTAAAGACAACCACAAAGCATTCTATAGCTATGTCAAGAATCTCAATGGCAACACTCAGATCTGCTCTGAGTTACAGCACAATGGCACTAAATATACAGAACCAACTGATATTGCCAACATCCTGGCAGATAGGTTCAGTGCTAACGTTACCCCCCTGTCATCTCCTAAAGGGCCCATCTCTATACCAGAAGAATGCAAAGTTCCTGTAATCATGGCTGCACAGGTAAAAAACACACTATCCAAAGCCAAGAACACAGCATCCATGGGACCTGACAACATCCCAGGCTGTGTTCTACATGAACTACAGAACAAACTGGCGCCCCACCTAAGTACCATGTTCAATCATAGCCTCACCTCTGGCTATGTGCCCACTGAATGGCACACAGCGATGGTTATCCCACTCCACAAAGGGGGAGCGACCACAGACCCCAGAAACTACCGCCCCATTAGCATAACGAGCCTGGTCTGCAAGGCTATGGAATGTATCATCATGGAACTTATAAACAATGACATTGGTAATCTCCAAACTCAGGACCACACCCAGTTCGGGTTTGTAAAAGGCAGATCATGTCTCCTAAACCTAATAGACTTCTTTGAAGCAGTCACCAAAGCCATAGATGAGGGTAAGGTGGTTCACACAGCCTATCTAGATCTCGCCAATGCTTTCGACACCATCCCCCTCTCTGGAATTATAGATAAGCTCACTAAACTAGGTATAAATCCCTATGTCACAAGATGGGTTGCCAACTGGCTCACTGACAGAACCCACACTGTGAAAGTAGCAGACTCCAAATTCAAATTCAGACCAGTGACAAGTGGAGTACCACTGGGTTCAGTCCTGGGTCCTCTCCTGTTTGGTATCTACTTCTCTGAAGTACAGGCTAACACAGAAGGTCTTTGGCTAATGAAGTTTGCAGATGACTGCAAACCAGGAGCCATAATCAAAACTCCAAAAGATGTGGACATCCTACAAAAGGGCCTTGCTGAGACAGATGCCTGGTGTCAAAGCCATGGCCTCAAGCTCAATGCCAAAAAGTGCATTGTCATCCCTTTTGGTAAAAACTCTGTACCCATGAACTACCACATAGGTGGTAGTCTACTTAACACCGAAAGTGTGATAAGACACCTTGGGACACAGGTGGACAGTAGTCTCGCCTTTGATAATCCCATCGCCACAGTAGTCAGGAAATCCTTCTACATGGCACACCTCGTCACAAAAGGTTTCTCATCCAGGAAAAAAGAGGTCATTATTCCCCTCTACTCATCACTCATTAGACCCATTATAGAGTACAATGCCCCTTTTGGTATGTACCTCACAAGACATCTACAACAACTGGAAAGGCCACAGAAATACCTCACAAAGAGGATTACCAACCTCAAAAAGATGCCCTATGCAGACCGTCTCAAAAAACTACAGCTTTACTCTGTCACATATCACCTACTCAGAGGTGATCTCTGCCTAACACACAAAGCTATGTCAAACCCAGAGCTTTTAGACATGCTCCACTTAAAGAAATCCCAATCCCTATGAGCTACATGCTCTAGGGACCTAAACCTTGTCACGACAATAAACAGAACATGCTGGAGGGATAGATTCCTGACCCAGAGATTTCCCATACTCTGGAACAAACTACCTATCTACATCAAACAATGCTCCTCATTAGCACTCTTCAAGAAAAATATTGATGATTGGAAGGGAGATAGGAAATTCACCCCGGGGATCATTTCTGTGGCTCTGCTCGACAGTGGCACAGGAAAATAATTTTCTTGGGTGGCGAAAGCCAGGGTACCTTTTGGCTAGGCTTATATAGGCCCTAGGGCCAATAGCCTAGTACCTACCTACCTATGAACCTATATATATATATATATATATATATATATATATATATATATATATATATATATATATATATAAACATGTAGTGGAATCATATCTCAGAACCATACCTACCAAGACTGTCCAAATGGGGGGACAATGGGACAAAACTAGGACTATATTTCAAATATTGCTCCTATAAATGTAGAATGTTGCCACAGTGACAGGGTTTGTTTCAGCATACAGGTTCTGAATGATGTGAGTTCTGAAATTGAAATGTATGTCACCATTTACTGTCAGAAATCCTCAGATCCACACAGTGATTTACCAGGGTTATGAAAATAATGCATCTGTGGAAAGGACCAGAAATATGAGCAATAAACCTGGACATACTGCAACAGTCCAGACAGTCCCAAGGTATGCTCAGAACCCCTTAGTGCAGCAAACCTGGACCAGACCTGACAAAGTTGAAGGAGAAAACCATGGAAATAGGGACATATCTGAAATACTGGAGTAGATAAGTTGACATAGTTGCTGCAGTAACACCCTCATGTCTGTCCTAACATATATTGACTGAAATAGCACGTCCAACACTAAATTGCTTCCCACTAGTTAGTGACTGAAATCCTCACATCAGTCCACTGATGTGTCAGAAAAAGACCACACTTATGGGGGCCAGGCAACAATATGTCCTACAAATATCTGGACATAACATCACATTAGGGGAACCTACACTCAGCTGCTAAGCATGTCACCAGGCACTGTCCAAACTACAGTCAGACTAACACAACACTAACCCAAATCTGCTAGGGGGAATTACACATGTACTGGCAAATATATCAGGCACTACATGGATGTCACAGCACTGAAAAACAGACACCAGTGTGAAAGTGCATATCCACAACCATTTCAACTTCAGTCACAGTGACATACAAGTAAGCCAAAGGAACAGTACAGTATAAGGAGTGTGTGAACAAAAACATCTCAACATGTTTGTCACTCACACACTACCCCCATATATACTGGCCCAATTCAAAAATGCCTGAATGTGGTATGGGACGTGTCTCATTCTGCCCCTACATACATATACAGCCGATAAACCACCAGAAACAGGAGCAGCATGCACAGGCAGATAGAAAAGGAACCATAACACATACATCCATGCCCCTCCCTACAGAGGCCAAATAACATTGACACAGTACACTGCTACACAATCCTGAAATTCTGTCAACAATTGCCAGAAATAGACAGACCTCTCAACTGTACAGAGTCACACAGAATGCCCAGGCTTTCCCCTCATACATAAGGCTTCTTCCACATAACATGGCTGGCAGTCTGATACATCACTGGGATAATGTCAGGAATGTAGGCACTAAATAATCATATAACATACCTATCAACTTCTTACTGTGTGACATCTGGACAAAGCCTGACATAATTGTGGGACAAAGGCCCAGAAACAGGGGCATATTTGAAATATTGCTGTTATAAAACTGAGAATGCTGCTGTTGTAACAGGGTTAGTTGTAACATATCTTTTCTGAGGGATATTAAGTCAGAAACACAAATGGATGTTAGCAGTTACTGACTGCAATCCCCTGAGTTTGCTACTGAATTTCCAAAGACAAAAAAATGTCTGAGGTACACACCAAACATAGGAGTCCATATTCTGGCCATTCTGCAGATAGCCCTACAGGTGACAGTTATGTCAAACACATAACACTGTTAAAGTTAAAATCACCAAGGAACTCCATGTCCACACAAACCCTGTTAGACTAGCATGAATCCAAATATATAGCAGCAATACTTACATTCTACCCCATGTGTGGAACATTCTCCCCTATTCTGTTGGTCTGCCTCCACAGTTTTGGTTGTAAGAGGTATTTCCAACTATCCTCTGTGTGATGTTGTTGTTCACACATCTCCATGAAGTTTTCCTCACTGGCAAGGAAAACGGCCAATGCTCACATGATGTACTCAATGGTAGGAGTGTGTTGCCATGGCATTGGCTATATGAATATCAACACAGGTGTCCTGCATTAAATGATCAAGTCGGGGACACCAATTGGTGCACAGGCCATCAGCTGCTCATAAGCATTACCTACAAAGAGCAAACTGCTGCCTATGCAAAACAGATGTACACCATACATACTTGAGAGAGAGAGAGAGAAACAGAGAAAAGAAACATAAAAACCAAGAAGGACATAACCACCAACACTTGAATAAAGCAAACAGGTATGTGAAACAAGTGCGCATGTCATGGACTGCAGTAGGGGGTATGTAAAAATGGGAAATAAGAACTGTAACATATATGTCTCAACAAGACTTGCTGTACTGATATATTGCTGATCAGAACGTATGGCCATAGCATCTTAGTCTGTCTGCAGTGACATAGATCATAGGTCAGGCCCCTGAGTCACCCCAGGAAAGGATGGCTCACATATGACTACTACTGCAGTGTGTGTTGAACAATACTGACTGTGACAATGCTAGTCCAGCTACTGGGATGTCATACTTATCCATATATTTATTTATTTATTTATTTATTTGATATTTTTATTTTACATTTGTTGATTGGGCTAGTCTAACTGGATATATGTCCATTTTCAGTAGAGGGCCGGGGAGATAAGCTCCATGACATACAGATAACATAAAAATTGCAAACAAATATAAGAAAAAAAAAAGAAATTACAGTAATATATACACTGACAAATCAGGTTAATAAGAAATCATTTGAAGAGGACAGACATCAATACAATGTAAACTGCAGGTACAAAATAATATGTAGGTACATTCCTTAATACAAAAAGGAGGCATACAGGCTAGTTCAATGTGGAAATAAAGTGCATAACTTAATGCCATATCTAGTACAGTACACAATGTAAGAGGCAGCTTAATGATCAGTAGTAGTAATAATGAGTTTATTTATTTATTCTTACAAATAAGTGAGAGAGGGAAGGAAATAATGAGATACAGATTGAAGAAGTCATATATTGTTAAAAAGGATGACAGAAAATTAATAAAAAGAAAAGGGAAGGCAGAGCATCTTACTTGTGAATATAACTATGATATACTTGGTTGTCTCAGAAATGTGAGAGACCTATACATGGTATTTGCCTAGTAAAGTACTGTTGCACTTGTATGTGTTGAATTGAATGTGATACACTGAGCACATACCATTAAACTGTCCAGTGTTATGCACACTGACCATATGTGTGCCTCATATTTGTACTCATTTACTCATACAGTTGTGTTATGTCTGGCAAATTATTGGCATATCTGTGAAGACTGACATTACAACATCTTCTTTCTCTTCTGGCTGTTCCCATTAGGGGTTGCCACAGTGGATCATCTGTTGCCATATCTGCCTGTTCTCTGCTTCCTGCTCTGTCACACCAACCACCTGCATGTCCTCTCTGACCACATCATGGAACCATATCTGAGGCCTTTCTCTTTTCCTCTTACCTGGTAGCTTCATCCTTACCATCATTTTCCCAATATAGTCAGCATCCCTCTGCAGCACATGTCCAAACTGATGTAATCTTGCCTCTCTGGCTTTGTCTCAAAACTGTCCAACATGGGCTGACCCTGTCATATACACATTGCTAATCCTGTCCACCCTCATCACAACCAGTGCAAATCCTAACATCTGTAACTCTGTCACATCCAACTGTGACTCCTACCTTTTTACCAATGACACTATCTCCAACCCATATAACATAGCTGGTCTCACTACCCTGTTGTAGACCTTCCCTTTCCCTTTTACTGGTACTCATCTTTCACAAAACAATACTGACACTCTTCTCCACCCTTTCCATCTTGCCTGTACTCTCTTCTTCACCTGTCCTCCACAGTTGTCATTACTCTGATATGTTGATCCCAATCATGTATACTCATCCCCCATTGCCAACTCTACTCCCTGCATCCTCAGCATTCCACTACCTTCCTTCTCATTCACACACAGATATTTTGTCTTAGTCCTGCTGACCTTCATTCTTTTCCTCTCTAGAGCATATCTCCACTTCTACAGGGTCTCCTAAATGTGTACCCTACTCTCAGTACAGATCACAATGTCATCAGCAGCCATCATACTCAATGGGGACTCCTATATCATCTTGTCTGTCAACCTGTCCATAACCATTGCAAATAAGAAAGGGCTCACAGCTGATCCCTGATGTCATCCCACCTCCACCTTAAATGTATCTGTCAATCCTGTTGCAGACCTCACTGCTATTGCACCACCCTTGTACATAACTTGCACCACTGTTACATATATCTCTGCCACTCATGACTTCCTCATACAGTACCATAACTCCCCTCTAGGCACCCTGTCATATGCTTTCTCTACATCCAGAAAGACACAAATCAACTCCTGACCTTCTCTGTACTACCCCACCAACACTGTCAGAGCAAACATTGTATCTGTAGTGCCCTTACCTGGCATGACAACATACTGCTGACTACTACTTATCACCACCCTACTTAACCTAGCTTCCACTACTCTTTCCCATGACTTCATGCTGTGATTAATTAATGTTATCCCACTGTAGTTACTACAGCTCTGCACATCAGCCTTGTTCTTAAAATGGTACACAAACACATTCTCTCCACTCCACATGCAACCTCTCACTTTCCAAGATATCATTAAACAAGCTTGTGAAAAACACCACTGCCATTTCCCCTAAACACCTCCATGCTACCACAGGTATATCATGTGGACCAACAGGCTTTCCAGTATTCATCCTCTTCATAGGCATCCTTACTTCCTCTTTGGTAAGCCGTTGCACTTCCTGATTCACCATACCCACATCATCCAACCCTCTCTATTTCTCTCTCTCTCTCTCTCATTCTCTTCATTCATCAGCCTCTCAAAGTAATCTGTCCATCTGCTCAACACCCTCTCCTCGCTTGTGACTACATTTCCATCATTATCCTTTATCACCCTTATCTGCTGCACATCTTTCCTAGCTCAGGCCATCTGTCTAGCCAACCGGTACAAGTCCTGTCATCCCGCCTTAGTATCCAACCTGTCATACAAGTTGTCATATGCCTCATCCTTTGCCACCTCTCTCTTTGCCATGCACCTAATCTCATCATATTCCTGTCTACTTTCCTCATATCTCTGACAATCCCATGCCTTCATCCCCAACCTCTTTCTCTGTATACTGTCCTGTACTTCCTCAGTCCACCACCAGGTGTCCTTGTACTCCTTCCTCCATCCACATGTCACACCAAGCACCTTTCTAGCTGTCTCCATTACTAGCTCTGCTGTACTTACCCAGATATCGGTTAAATCATCATTGCCACGCAGTGCCTTTCTTAACTGTTCCCTGAACTCCACCTCACAATCACCCTTTTCCAGTTCCCACCATATGATCCTTTGTGCTGCCCTCACACTCCTCCTCTTCTTGAGCATCAGTCTCTGCTGCCTAACTACATTTTCCCCTGTCACCACTTTACAGTCTCCAATCTCCTTCAAACTGGCCCTTCTACATTGGCTATATTCCACCTGTGTCCATCTCCCTCCACTCTTGTATGTCACCCTATGCTCCTTCCTCTTGTTATATTATGTATTCACCACAGTCATGTCCATCCTTTTTGCAAAATCCACTAACATCTCACTGTCTGCATTCCTTTGCTTAACACCATACATACCCATCCCTTCCTCATCCCTATCTGTTCCCTTAACTAACATGGCCATTGAAATCTGCTGCAATCACCACTCTCTCACCCTTGGGTACAGTCATCACCATGTCATCCAACTGACTTCACATTTCTCTTTCTCATCCACTTCACAAGCAACTTGTGTAGCATATGTACTAAAAACATTCATCATTACATCATCCATTTTCAGATTCATAAACATCACTCTATCAGACACTCATGTCATCCTCCAAAAAAGTCTTGGCATACTGTTCCATCAGGTTAACTCCTACTGCCTTTTCCCTCCCATCCACACCTTGATAGTACAATTGTGACCTGGCTCCAATACAACTAGCCATGCTCCCCTTCTATCTGGTCTCTTGCACACACAATATATCCACTTTCCTATGGCCATCATATCACCTAGCTCTGTCCCTATACCAGTCATACTGCCAACATTAAAAGTTCTTACCCTCACTACCACACTCCTAGCCTTTCTCCTCTCTTCCTGCCATATGAGTGTTGGACATCCTCCAGGGTATGTCAGTCAATGCAAAGGCTACTGTGCTATTGAATGACTCAAGTGTGTTACAGCAATATTAAGACAGTGTCACTAATTATGTCCCATTACCCCCCATGTATGTGTGGTGTCCTACAGATGTCCTGCTCTAACGGGTTGAGAGGGATGACTGGGCAGCAAGAATGTGAATACAGTGTGCCATACTGACATAGAACAGATATGTATATCAGGTATTACCTGTTCACGTCAGAATGAGTAGATGTATGTAGCCACCTCATAATAACAGACATGGGATGCAAAATGTCAGTTAAATAAGTTGTACATGTTGTACACGTGTGTAATCTTGGTTACTGTGCATCCAACAGAGTGACATGTCTACAGCTACTGGTTGTTGCATTGCCCTGACACAGCCATGGATAGTACAATAAGCATGATTATCTGTTTAAAATTAGAGAGGTGTCCAGCTGTGTTATGACTGTGTGTCAATGCCTACTACAAACAGTTATATGAACATCAGCATAGCTGTATGGACTCAGCAATACCTTACTCATAAAACCTGCCTCCACCAAAGTAGAGTAATCCCCTTTGCTGGACAGCAGCAATACACAAAGCACAGAGTTGGCCCCTATGTTGGCTGTACAGGGCAAATTAGGTGCTGGCACCAACTCGGCATTAAGTCAGCCTTTGTCTGATCAAGCATATAAGGTCACAGGTGGAGTACTGTAAGACTAACTATGAGTACAAATTGGACACATCCACCAAGGTCAATCACAAGGCCATCTTCACATATGTCTGTAATATCAGAGGCAACAAACCAACTCACCCTGTAACGGTGGTTAATCAGACCACATGCACACCCGACATAGCTACAGCCAACCTACTGCAGATAGGTTTAAGGCAAACATCACCCCCTGGCTCAGCATCACTATAGGTGGATATGCACAGCACCCACACCCCTCCCTTCATCACCAGTGAGCAGCTACATATTGACTACTGAAGGCAACAAATGTAAGTATCCATGAGACCTGATAACATCCCTGTCCACTTCCTACATGAACTCAGGCATGTGCCCTAGCTACATTACACACTGTAGTCACACCAAGCCTTGGCACCATCCACACCCCATCCACATTGAAGATGGCCAATGTCATCCCTCTACACAGACATGAATGAGGAGTAGAGGATTATGAAATGAACTAGCCCTCATTGTGGAGAATATGACACATCAAGCCCAGCAGTGCAAGCAGATACAGGACTGATAGATTTACAGGAGTATGGTGTGGTTGTGAGTGGTGGCTACTGGTATTCAATGTAGCTGTGTAGGTTCTGTACATACTGTTGCCAAATGTATGAGCTCCTGTGATGTGTTCCCCTTTTTATGTCTTCCAGGTGAAATGTCGCATCAGCAAAGGTCTACATTCTCAGCAGCTGAGACAAATATAATCGTAGAAGCCATACTATAGAACCATGCCATAATGATTGGCCTGAGCCAGCAACATCTGTTGGAGAGGACAGGCCTGTGGAATGACCTAGTCCACAGGGTAAATTCTGTCAGCCTGGACTCATGTACATGCGAGCAGCTCTGGCATTGTGCAACTGATGCCATGCCCAGCAAAGGGCTGCTGCAGTTGCCAGAGACCACAGAGCCACAGGTGAGGGCCCAGCCAGGCAGCCCCCACTGACACCCACCGAGGAGCTCCTTGGCAACCTTGGGCCACCCATCCCAATACAACATCAGAGTACAGACCCCCCACATGCCAGATGTGGGTGGCACTGAGACAATGGCCGAGGAGTATGAAGGAAAGGCCCCAGTGGAATTACTAGACTAATGTATCAGATATACTTGTATTTGTAGAGTATCTACATGCATGTGTCAGGTCAGATTGCAGTTGCAGATGGGGTTTTCTAATGCACAGAAGTGCACATCTGTAGTGAAGGATGGCAAATTGTGTAGTATTGGGGGTTGTACTGTAAATGTGCAGACATGCTGCATCCATCCTGTACCAGTGCCACATGTGAGTCTGCTGATAATACTTCTCTCCCACAACTACCTAGGTCCATCCTGTCAGCATGTGGGACAGCAGCCTTAAGCTGGTGAGTATGGAATTGTTCTGTTGTGGTTTGCCAATAACCCAGGCATATGAAGGCCATGCAATGTACCATGCACAAAACTGTCACTCATAGCCATATTGCTTTATGTGCATGTTCACTTGTGGTGGGGTTAACTGCATTGTATCACAGTGGTCACCACAGGGGCTTATCTGAAGAAAATGTAACATCCCTGTAGCATACCTCACAACCTGTCAGTGCAAGACTTCTGGACAGAGTCCAACAAAATGGGGGGACAAATGGCCTAAGGTAGGGACATGTGTGAAACATTAGTCTCACACAGTGGATATAAACAATGTACACACCCCTATTAAGATGCTAGGTGTTTGTGATATATATATATATATATATATATATATATATATATATATATACACACACACAAACTGAGACCACAATATGTCAGTCCACACCTTTTCCAACCTGTAATGTGACCTATGACATGTACAATTCAGTTGTAAAACCAATCAAGTTGTTAGCCACTAAATATGGAGTATACAAACCATACTATAAGCTGGACCCCTTCAAATAATATTTTATTGCAGCAGCTTGAGATTTGCTGACAGCATTCATTCTGCTTAGGTACACACCTGCCAACAAGTAAAGGCACTTTGAGTAACACCAAATAACAATCTGCTGTCCAAGTAGGATATTCCTGACATTTGCTCAGTTGCCTGCAACAGCAACAGTCATGGCTTGCAGACAGGTTACAAAGCAGCAAAGAGATCTCATATTTGAAAGGTATCCATCAAGAGTAGGGTACAACAACATTACCACAGCATTGCATACACCATGGAACACAGTGGAGTAAGTTGTCAAAAGGTGGATTGAATATGGGACAACAGTGCTGTTGAAGAGAACCTGACGTCCCTCCAAAAATGATGACAAGACATGTCAAAACTTAGTCAGGGAGGCTGCCAGGAGACAGACAGCAACAATGAGGGAGTTGAAGGAATCTCTTGCAACTACTCGTGTGTACTACATGTGAGAACACTATCCTATATTCTGCATATGTCTGGCCTATAGGGTATGTTCAGAAGATGGAAGCTTTCTCCACACCAAAAAACATCCAGGGGTGGATACAATTTGCAATGCAGCACATCAAGTCTCCCAAAGGAATGTGAGAAAATATGTTATGGTGTAATGAGACTATGGATTGACCTCACAGCCACAATACTATATGTGGAGCACAAGCAACACCCCTCTTAACCTGAAAATCAACATCCTCATGGTGAATCACACTGGTGGCAGTGGCCTGCTGTAAGGATGCTGTTCTAAAGCCTGAACTGGGCCTGTAGTCACAGTGGTGTTAATTCAGAACAGTTTCAAATAACACCCACGTCTGGCCAAAATCCATCAGGCATTTGCAAGAACACTGAGGATGGGGAGGGATGTCAGCTTTCAACATGACAAATACCCAAAGTATACACCCAAAGCTACCTAAGAAAGGCTCCACCTGAATACACTAATGGTTATGGATTGGCCCAGCCAGAGCCTAGACCTACATCAGATCGACATACCCCAGTGTGACCTGATGAGGGCTGTGCACATGAGCTGCCCTTGCAATCTCACAGAGTTGGGTGACCTTTTCATGGAAGGGTGGCCAAATAATGCCAAGTCAATATGTGCCATGCTGATAGACACCTTCACAAGAAGAGTGAATGCTGTAAGTCACTTACAAGGTGCTTCAATAAAGTATTATTTTAAGGCTGTGCACACTTATGCAAACACCATATTGTACATATTGCAGTCATATTTTACATGTAACACATTTGTTTGTTTATCAATTGGATTGCACAGGTCATATGTCACATGAAAGGTGGGTAACATATTTAAATGCATTATTGTGGTGTCATTGCATATATTACACAAACAAGGCATGTTAACAGGGTTGTCTACACTTATCATATCCACTGTAAGTTTAGAAGGTTGGTGGTGGAACAGGAATTCTGTGACCATACATTTACTGTTGGTTTGGAGGTCTGACACTCAAATATATGTCATTAATCAGTGATGTCACTCTTCAGATCATCCCAGTTATGTATCATTGAAACACAGGGGTTGTGAGAAACAGAGCAAACATATGAACCAGACATCTATACATCCTGTGAGGATCTGTACAGTTGTGAGGCATATTCTATAGCACTTGCAACTGTGCTATACAGGTGAACAGCAACGATGTGTAAATGGGTGCAGTCTGTGCTGGAGAAGGGCCATCACCTATTAACACTAATCACGTATCCCGGAGATCTATATTAGTTACATGTAGTAAAACTGGCTGCAATGAATGATGTTGAGGGCCGTGTGTCATGCATGTCACCATTTGAGTACTGTGTGGTCTGTGTAACAGATTTGTGCCACCTCACCTGTAAGTGTGTATGTGTGTGTGTGTGTGTGTGTGTGTGTGTGTGTGTGTGCGTGTGTGCGTGTGTGTGTGTGTGTGTAGTACAGGTATTAATGTACATATGTTGTCTTTCCCTCACAGGAGGTGATGGGGTTTGAGGTTTGGGGTTTTGGTTCCCTCCTACTTGGAAACTGATGTCATTATTTCTGCAGACTCTGACAATGATGATAGGAATAGTGAGGTACAGGTGGGGATGTCAGGGGCTGAATCTGTGCCATTGGTTGTCATCCCACTCTTGTCCACACCATCCCCTCACACAGTGACAATGGCCACACATATCCCATCACCATTGGCCACAGATGATGGACAGTTGGCAGGTGGTGGCATTGAGCAGGCTAGTGTGCTGACTATGGCAGGTGTGAGTGTTGACACAGGCCATAGCTAGAGGGCAGGTGAGGTCCCACACAGGTGGATGGACAGGGATGCTCACAGGAGGACCATTGCTCGTCAATCCACTGTCGCAAGTGCCACAGCAAGAATCACCAGAAGCATGTTTTGGGCTGTAATGGATGCACAGGCATGTAGTGAATGCCATTACAGACAAATACTCAGGGTGGTGGATGCAACTCTTCCTGATTTACATGGCGACATACATGACCTTGTTGAGGCCACACATCAAAATACTGATGTCATGAATAGATGGTGGGGTGAGACCTCGGCAATTCTCAACTGTGGCATGTCTGTGCTACAGAGTGTGGTGGGAAATGGGCATTGGCCATGTGGACGTAGGTCAGCACCAACAACAGCTGAAAGTCTATGGGGATGTGCACCTTCACACTCCCATTGTGGCAGTGACACCAACAGTACCAAAGGGGGTTGCTGTCCACATCACACTGGTGCAGGCCATGGGTGCATGGTCCTGTCCGGTCCCATCAGGGACATGGATCCAGCAGACAGCAGTCACCATCAAAAAGCAGTACTGCATCTGGACTTGTGCCTGGTGGTGCCTCTGATACTCCTGGCAGGACCAGTTCCCATGTCCATGGCTGGAGACGGTGAACTGAACACCCTGCCATGTATGGTCCACAGCTGTCCGATATATGCCTGTGTAGGGCAGCCACATGGCATGACTGTGCGCAAACATACACACACATCGTTATCACAGGCAGGTCACCTCCAGACACACACAGCACCTCTGCATAGCCCATCTATTGGATACCCCTCCAAACACACACTCATGATGTCAACCGAATGGCCCAGCCTAGGAAAAACCACACCACACCCTGTGCATATGTTGATACCTATGCCACATCCCTGTCATCCATACCATTGAGGCAGGGACATGCTACTATGGTTCTGATGAACAGGGTGAATATAGCAAACTGTAGCTATGTAATACTATGTAAGGTGCTGTCTGCTTGCATTTGTTATGGGTACACATACAGATGTATGTACCTTATTAGCCAGGATGCATTATTGCTGTTAGTACCACTGACTAAATGTAGTCTGACATGCTGTGTGTTTGCAGGCTGTGGCCCTGCAGACATTCCCAAGAGGGAGTATGGCAGAGTGGGAATACACTGACCGTGTCATAGGCAAGGTATAGCTTTATATGTACATTTACCAGGTGTGTATGCATACAACAGTGTGTGAGGGACACTGTTGTCAGACAGTGTGACCTTGCATACATACCCCTTGTCACAGACATGTAGCTTTCAGACGTGTTAGCTCAGTGTTGTGTAGTACCACAGGCTCATACATACAGAGCAGGTTACTGCAGTACTGTCAGCAGGTCTGTCACAAGCGTAGCCATTATATTAACTGCAAGAGATTCACCTGTCAACACCTGTTGGCCCTGACATTTCTTTCCCATACACTCACCCTGATGCAGGTGATGAGGACATGCATGATACTGTGTATGACAGGTTTGTGGTATGTATTCCTGAGTTCACTGGGTGGAACAGGGAGACAAAATGGTATATCCTTTGCATACACACAGTAAAGACTGACACAGGGATGCACATAAAGTAACATAAACACAGTTGGCAATAGACAGATTAGTAAACCTAAATTTCTATCTTGATGTACTCTACTACTACATAAACATGACATGCCCCACATAGATTATATGCATGGGACTTAACATATTATCTCTTACAACACGTAATGTTCTGAATGTCTTCATGGATGGTGAGATAGCTCACCAGAAATAAGATGTGGAGTTATGTATTGCTCCTACAAGCCTGGACAAGTGATAGTGTAGCAGAATGTTGTATCAGCATGATGTTTCAGTCAAGTATGATGCCTGATGTTCGCATGTGTGTCATTACACTCACTGTGGCTGATTTGACAACAATATCACATACATGGGCATTGTTAAGGGACACAGACCACATAGAGGTTGCAAACATCCTGATATTCCATAGACATCTGTACAGAGGACTGGTATGGTGTGCACAACCATTTAAAATGCTGCATGTGAGGCTGATGCCATTACCACACTGTATAAAGTAATGCCATCGGGAGATGCTAAATAGGCAAGGATGGTACACAAATCAAAATGGTATCAGCAAAACAAGATATGATCTTCATCCAAAGACACAAACAGTTGCTAGTAGTGAATTAGAACCCCTATCTATTCAGTTATTTCTATTATTGTGTTACGCAGTTATCAGATGTACCACAGAGTTTACATAATTTCACCCAGTCTCAAGGTATTTAGAAGGTGAATTACATCAGCAGGCCTAGTAAAGTAGGGTGATGGGAAGATTACAGGGTGGTACACAACTCAAAATGGTATAATACACACAGTATATGATTCTCATGTAAACAGTTGCCAGTAATGAGATTAGAACCCCTATCTATCTAGTTATTTCTACTATAATGTTACGCAGTTATCAGACATGCCACACAGCTTACATAATTTCACCTCGTCCTAATGTACTTCTAAGATGAATGACATCAGCAGGCCTAGTAATGTAGGGTGGTGGGAAGTTTACAGGGTGGTACACAACTCAGAATGGTATAACACACACACACACACACACACACACACACACACACACACACACACACACACACACACACACACACACACACACACACAGAGTATTGAGATTAGAACTCCTGCCTATCTAATTATTTGTACTCTAGTGTTACGCAGTACTGGGCTGACAGCTGGCCAAAGGTATTGATAACTGCACAGCTGAGGTAAACTGTTACAGGTGCCAGAAAGTTTGCCTTCAGTTTTCCCCTTAGATCTTCTAGTTCTTTCTCTCCTGCTCTTCAAATACCCTAATAGCTTTGCACTTCAACAGTTTTTTTTATCAATTATTCTATCACACCTGAGAACCATCAGCAGTAGTCTTTCCACACATAATTAGCTCCAGTACTCAGTAGTTATGACCACCCCTCCTAGCATGATTAAAGTGCAGTTCTCTGTGCTTTTGCCCATTAACCTGGTGCACTTGGGCATTCTGAGGCACTGTTGCAACTGCCTCATATACACAGACAACCCTCTCCTCTAAACTCCCAATACTCAGACTTGTGAGAGATAACCCTATATCACTGAATTGGAAGATATGCACTCTCCAGCAAAGACTGGGCTAGTTAGTCAAGAGGAGAAGGGCCAACACCTGCTACACACCACATGGAACACATACCCCTCCAGAGCACCCATTATCACAGCTCTAACATACAAACAATAACCACACACCTACCTTTACAGAGGCACTCAACAGACATTTACCCAAACAGCAGAGACCACCAAGACAGATACACACTCAACCACCACAACACAGCACAAACCACAGGACACATATCTCACCTACACAGTGTGCCCCTCAACCTAAGGTCCATAGGCCAACCACCTTGCCTGATACAGAAATCATAGGTGAATCAATAGTGAGGCATACAGATTTCCTACTCAATAGGTTGAACATAGAGGAGGTAACAGTCAGCTATCAGGTGCCAGACTCCAACACATAACACACCCAGTCAAATCACTCCACAAGAACTACAAGTATCACTCTGTGATTGTCCATGTCTGTGTGAATGACCTGAGATGCACCTCCATGGACTATATGAAAAGAAACATGGTGGAGCTCTCAGATTATGTAGGCTAGGCAAGTATGACAGTAACCTGAGCAGTATACTACTGTCACCCAGAATGATACCACAGTACAAACAACAAATGATTGACTTCAACAATTGGCTTAAGTGTCTGCTGTCACTCTCATGGGATCCGGTATCTGTCTGCTTGGGATGACATGACTGACAGACTGTGATGGCTTGCCAGAGATGGCCTGCATCTGTCACCCCTGGGTTTCCAGGTACTGGCTAAGTATCTTGCTACCCCTATAGTGCCTTTTTAGGTGGTGTTCCAAATCAAATTACCACCGTAACAGCTATACATATATGAAATCTGAGGGTCATGCTTCTCAACACTAGAGATCTACATCTTGAGATGCAGCCACTCGAAGCACTCCTCAAAATGGAGAACATTGACAATTGTGCTGTAGCGGAGACCTTTACAGCAGCAGACAGCATCAATGGACACCCATTTTATAACTCATTCCACATCTGTCAGCTCCAAAACATGAACCACAGCTACAAAGGTGGTGGTGTCTCCATATTAATAACCGATATGCACAAATCCAGAGTAGTATCCTGACATAATGCATCTGAGATACATCAGGTACAACTGACATTGGGTAATGGTGCAGTCCAGGTCATAGCCTGCTATAGGTCCACATCCATGTCTGTAGACTCTCAATCCGCATTCCTCAACACCATGGAAACTATCAATGTCCAACCCAACACTCTCATACTAGGAGAGCTCAACTACCCCTCCATCATCTGGGTAAGATACTCAAGCATCAATACACTGGCCAAACGCTTCCTGGAATTCATCAGTTCCAATGCCCTGGACCAGCTCATTCTGACACCCAGTAGAGGAAGCAACATCCTTGACCTGTGTTGATTGCTAACATATGAGACCTTTGCTTGACAACAGTAGTCATTCACTACCTGGTAAGATCCAACATAGAGTAATCACCATGGAAATCCACATCTCACCCCCCCCCCCCGAAAAGGTAACCACCTTGAAAAACCTCTCCAAAGCTGACTTTGGACTCATAAGAACAGAGGTGGTTAACTTCACAGCACCCATACCAATGGAAAATACCTGCATGTCTGGCAAATCATACACAAATGCACTGTACAAACATATACATCAATGCATGGAACTAGCCATACCCAACAGAACCATGCCACTCTCCTCCAAACACTGGGGGCCAATCTGGTGGTCTCCTGCCATTAATAACCTGTACAACAGAAGGAAGAAACTGTTGAAGAAAAAGGTGGAGTCCCAAGAGTGGCAAAGCACCCTTGTTAGCCTCAACAACCACTTGAGATCCCTCATGAAATCATCTAAAGCCAACTATGATGGCAGAATTGCAGCAGACATTGACAACTATCAAAAATCCTTTGTTAGTGATATCAAGAGCCTCCACGCCAATACCCAGAAGTGCTCTGAGTTACTGCACAATGTTACCTTCTATACTGAACTAACAGATATTGACAACATTCTTGCCAACACATTCAGTGCCAGCTTTACCCTGCCCTCCCCCCTAGGGGAGCAAGCAGAATGCCAGAAGAATGCTGGGCACACAGGATTACTGCTACCCAGGTTACACCTACATTGCCCATGGGCAGGAATATAGCTTCCATGGGACCCCACATTATCCCTGGCTGTGTTCTACATGAACTACAAAGATACCTGGCACCACATCTGTGTGCCCTGTTCAGTCACAGCCTCACCTCAGGCTTTGTCCCTCCCAAATGGTGCACTGCTACTGTCATCCCTCTCCATAAAGGTGTGGCAACTACAGATCCTGGGAATTATCAGTCCATTAGACTGACAATTCTGATATGTACAGCTATGGAGTGCATCTTCAGAGACCTGGTCAACAAATATATAGGTAATCTCCTAACTCTGGACCCTACACAGTTTGGCTTTGTGAAAGGTAGATCATGCCTGCACAACCTGGTTGACTTCTTTGAGTCGGTCACCAGGGCTGTGTATGACAGTAAGGCATTGCATACAGGCTACATCAATCTGGCCAAGGCTCTTGATACCATTCCTCAGTCAGAAATTATAAATGAACCCACCAAACTAGGCATCAACCCCTATATCACTAGAGGATTTGCAAACTGGCTCACAGATAGAACACACAGTGTGAAAGTAGCAAGCTCCAAGTCAGACTGCCAGCCAGTCATGAGTGGAGTCCCACAGGGATCAGTTCTGGGTACTCTCCTGTTCAGCATGTACTTCTCAGGAGTCCAGGCCAACACAAAGGAACTCTGGCTGACCAAGTTCACAGACAACTGCAAGCTGGGAGCCATCATTAACTCCACATGTGATGCAAACATCCTACAGAAAGGCCTCACTGAAACCACTGACTGGTGTGGAAACCATGGCCTGAAGCTTAACACCACAAAATGCATCATCAGCCCCTTTGGGAAAATCTCAGTTCCCACTAAGTACCACATCAATGGGAGCCCACTGAACACTGTAGGTGTTATAAGATATCTGGGGACACAGGTTGACAGCAACCTCTTCTTTAACCACCACATTGCCACTGTGGTCAGGAAATCTTTCTATGGGGCACATCTCATTACCAAGGGTTTTGCATCTTGGAAGGAGGTCATCGTCTCTGTGTACTCTTCCCTCTTTACACCAGTCATCAAGTATAATGGCCCATTTGGCATGTACCTCACTAGACACTTGCAACAGATGGAGAGGCCATAGAAGTACCTCACAATGAGGATTCTAGGCATTAAACACATGTCCTACACAGACAAACTCAAGAGACTCCAGCTATGCTCAGTCTCATATCACCTACAGAGAGCAATCTCTGCTTGACTTGCAATGCCATGTCTGACCAAGCTCCTTTACAAATGCTACATCTAAAGACATTATAATCTCTCTGCACCACACACTGCAGGGACCTCAACCTCATTGCCACAATCAGCACAGCATGCTGGAGGATCAGGTTCCTCACCCAGAGATTGCACATGCCCTGGAATAGACTTCCCATACATGTCAAGCAAAGCACCTAGATGATCCTGTTCCAGAGATCATTTGATGAGTGGATGGGTAATAGAATGTTCCCCCAGGTATCATTCAAGTGGCTCTACTTGATGGGGTCACTGAGAACTAACATTGGGTGGGACAATGGCAGGGCACTTCTATGGGCTAGGCTTGTAACAGCTCCAGGGGCATTATCCTAGTACACACCTATGAACCTATAATGGGAGTGACATCAGCATGACTGATACAGTAGGCCAGTGGGTGGGTAACTTATCAAAATAGTTTTTCCAATGAACATACACAGTTATATACACACTTATACACCCACACACACATTTGGCAGATCTAAGAGTAGAACCCCTGCCTATCTAGTTATTTGTACTATAGTGTTACATGGTTATTGCACACACTACAGAGCTTACTGGAGTGACAACTGCCCACAAGTGCTAATAAGGGGAATAATATCATCAGGACTGATAAAGTATGCCAGTGGGTGGGAAACTTATAAAAATACTTCTTCCTACAAACATACATACTTTCACACACACTTAGACACCCACACACACATTTTGTAGATTTGAGAGTAGAACCCCTGCCTATCTAGTTATTTATACTACAGTGCTACACAGTTATCACACAAGCTACAGAGCTTACTGGGCTGACAATTGAACAAAGGTTTTGATAAGGGGAATGACATCAGCATTACTGATGAATTAGGGCAGTGGGTGGGAGACTTATCAAAAGACTCATTCATACCAACATACACACGCTCATTTGCCAGATCTGAGATTAGAACCCCTGTCTAGCTAGTGATTTGTACGGTTGTGTTATACAGTTATCACACACACTATGGGGCTTACTGGGCTGACAGCTGGCCAAAGGTGCTGATAAGGGGAATAACATCAACAGGACTAATAAAGTAGGGTAGTGGCTGGGAGACTTATCAAAATACTTCTTCTTTCCAATATACACACACACTCACTTGCCAGATCTGAGATTTGAACCCCTGTCTAGCTAGTGATTTGTACTATTGTGTTACACAGTTATTACACATGCGAGAGAGCGTACTGGGCTGACAACTGGCCAAAGGTGCCAATAAGGGGACTGGCATCAGCAGGACTGATAAAGTGGGGCATTGGGAATTGTTGTGGGTGGACATGTCCTAAAACTGCTTCACCTACAAACAAACAAACACACCCTCACTCTCACATACACAACTGTCACACACACACAGTTGCCATTATTGAGATCATAACCCCTACCTATCTAGTTATTTCTACTATAGTGTTACTAAGCTATCGCACACACTACAGAGCTTATAGGGGTGATCAGTGTCCAATGGTACTTCTAAGGTGAATGAAATCATCAGATCTTGTGAAGTAGGGAAATGTGAAGTGTACTGAGTGGAAAGAGTCTCCTAATATTTGAACCCATGGAGACACACACACACACACACAAACACACACAGACAAACACACATACACACACACACACACACACACACACACACACACACACACAGGCAGGTGTTGTGATATAAATTTAACCTCAGTATTGTTACAAAATGGGGCTCAGCTTTTATGCTGGCACGTGTGACTGTTTACAACTGGTATGCCACTGTCCACAGCAGGACATCACTGTATGCCATTCAGGGTATCCAATTGTGTGACTCACTCTTTCTATGTCTCCCTTTGTCTCTCTCTGTATCACTGTATGTCTCTCAATTCCCCACATCTATGTGTGTGTATGCTTCACATATGTCATCTGTTGCTGATATATATATATATATATATATATATATATATATGTGTGTGTGTGTGTGTGTACAGATGCAGATATATCACATATGGCCCACCTACAGCTAGCTGAGGGTAATCCTGTCTGATGTGTGTGTGTGTGTGGGGGGGGGCAGTTGAGATGTACATAGCTGTCTGTATGCACAGACATATATACACTATACAGTCATATATTCCTATGCTGGTTCCAACATGTCCTGTGTAGGAGCATGCCCAGTGTGACCTTCTATAGTTAGAGTGGGACTCCATTCCAGAGATAGGTGTACTCCAGTCCAGGGTTTTGTGTGCTACAGCCATACCTTTCAGGTGTACACAGGACTTTCCTCAGGGTACTTGTTTTGTTTAGCAGACATTTTCTGACATATCTCTAGTCTGAAACTACAATTTATTATGTCATTACCTAGTGCCAGACATCCTCAGATCATCACAGTGCTTTAACAGAGGAATAGTAGTTGTATGATGCATAGACCAATATTATGAGGGAAGCTATGTAAATTCTTGCCCAACAAGGCCATTTGTGAGGTGATGTTACAGCAAGTGTAGTAATGACATACAGTTGTGTGAACAGTCCAGCAACCTGGTGATATACTGGCTGGGGATCTCCTGCTTGTATGGTATCTTTCCAACCTGAGATGTCATATCCTTGTGCATGCATACCTCTGACTTGTTCTTTTTTTGGCAGGTTGTCCAGGTGTTTGGCTAGAGATTTCATCCTTTCTACAAAAACTTGTGTCTTTATGGCAAGTTAGTTACATATAATTGAAGTGTAATGTTACAAAATAATACAGACATTACTGTTTCCAAATACATAACCTTCAGACAATTCTCACTACTGCAAACCCCTCACCCCACCAACTTTTTCAGTATGTAAGGGCAATATTTACAACATATGCCTAGCATTGTGCCACCTTTGTTCCACTTTTCATTCTGCCCTTGTCCAGAAATCTTGTTATCAGAGGTTGGGAGTTATGGGTCTAGGTACAGAGTGCATTCAACTGTGCAGTCATGTCCATTATTTATAAAAGCAAACATAAGAAAAAGTATTATTGAGAATGACCACTGGCAACAGTACCACACAGCACTTATATTCACAAAAGCCTTGGCACCTCTACTACACATCCTTCAAGATGTCCTAGTAACACAGCTCAGAATCAACCCCCCAAAATATTACCATAATAGCTAGTTACATACCTCCCAACCACTGCCATTGAGGAACTCATAGCCTGGACAGCCTCAACCTACACCCATGCAACCATTGTCACAGGTGACTTCAACTTAGACTGGAGCACTTGCACTGGTGATAACCCCTCCACCTTCATAAATCTATATGGTTTCTCCCAAACAATCCAGTTCCCCACTCAAATAGATAAACATAGCAAAAGGGAATCTATCTTAGACTGGTCACTTATTAACAGTACCACCCACAACTATCTATCTGGATGCATTCCAAATAATTTAAGTGACCATAGACCAATCTACTTAATCTGTCATCAGCTCAACCCACCCAAAACCATATTTTACAAAGTCGTATGAGATACCAAAAACTTCTCCAATGAAGCATTCTTAGACATGCTCAATGAATGCAACTGGACACCACTCCATCATCTCCAACGTGACCAGGCTGTAACATACTTCATTGACACATTTCTAGGTATTCTAAATAGCCTGGCACCAACTTGTACATGTGTTAAAAATAAGAGATTGCCCTGGATATCAAAAGAAGGTATTAGACTTCAAAAACTAAGGGATAAAACCTGGTTTCAGTACCAGAAAACAAAAGACAATAAAACTGCTGGCATACCAGCAGCTCTGAAATCAAACAAAAAAACAACTCAAACTAGACAAAAAAAAAATTATACATCTATGCAAAACAAATATGAAAACAATCCCGCAGAGTTCTGGTGAGAAATTAACTCGCTCCTCCACCCAGATGAAGCTACAACCCCAGAACCAACAACCAATAACCAAAGCATGAGTATTGCCTCACAAATCAACACCTACTTTATAATCACCATCCTCTCCTTAGCTATAGGGAATAATTCCACTCCACCGTCTCTTCCACGTAATGTGGAAACTAACAACAACTCTTTTGAACTCACACCTGTCCCAACTCAGACCATAAGAACGATGCTGAAAAAACTGAAACCTTCTTCCTCAGAAGCTGACCAACTCCCCAGTGAGTACCTCAAACTATCTGCCGATGTCATATCTCTGCCTATCTCCATTCTCGTAAATAGGTCTATTGCAGAACAATATGTCCCAAATTTATGGAAAATTTCCTATATCACCCATCTACATAAAGGAGGAACATCAACAGAATTAAACAATTACAGACCCATAGCCATCCTTTCCCCCTGTGTCAAAATTCTGGAAAAATGCATCCACACTCAATTACTACAATACCTATTATCTCACAACCTTATCTCTACCACCCAACACAGCTTCAGACCGAAACACAGCACCACCACAGCCCTAATCCATTTCTCTAACACCATCAACCAGCTGAAAAATTCAAACCAGCAAGTAGCATCAATCTTCCTAGACATGTCAAAAGCATTCAACACTGTCTCCCATCGGAAACTCCTTAATACTCTTGCCTCACGAAACATATCAAAGACTTCCCTCTCCTGGTTCCTAAGCTATCTTTCTGACAGACAACAAGCAGTACAATGGAAATCTGAACTATCACCACTTTTTCCTGTCTAGGTTGGAGTCCCCCAAGGGTCCATACTAGGACCGCTTCTTTTCACCATCTTCTCCAATGATCTAGCCTCATCCACATCACATGCTAAAGTAGTTCAGTATGCTGATGATTCAACTTTAATCTGCTCAGCAGATACCTTACCAGACCTCCAAATAGTAGCCCAACAAGCTTTTAGTTATATAGAAACATATCTAAGGAGTCCTGGGTTTGGTATACATTGTACTAGTTTTCAAAAGAAAACGCGTAGTAAATTGGTTTCTATTTCTGGAACAAAACATTCTCTCTAAAATGGGTTGCTGTTAATTTCCACCGGGATCCCTTCCTTGGATTACGTGTTAGGAGGTGGCTTAGCTGTTGGAACCCTCTTACTCGTTGCTCTGAATAAATCGTTGAGATACGTTTTATGGTGTGGTGCATCGCTCATCTCTTAGTTATTGTGATTTTGCTGAGCAAGCTTAAACGGAACATTCTTCTGCCTTTTTGTTCCTTTCACCATTCTCTCAGCAAACAACAGTTGTCTAACCAGTTAAGCATACAAAACTCCTTGGCGTGACAATTGACAAGAAACTCAGATTTGACCAACACATAGCCAATACAATAAAGTCCACATCAGACTTGGCTTACTGTACAGAAGCAAGCCATTCCTCACTGACAATACCAAACTAATCATATTCAGAATCTTCCTCCTCTCTATGCTCCTATATGCTTTCCCCCTCTTTACCAACTTAAAAAAAATCAGACTTAACCAAATTTGAAACTTGCTACAACAAAATAGCCCACTTTGCAGTCAACCTCCCGCACCAAACCCATCATTGTTTTGCTCTACATAAATTAAATTGGATCAAGCTACCTAACCTTCTCCACCTCTACCAACTTAAATTCACACACAATATCATTTTCCATCCTGACAGCTGCCCATCCCTCAAGGAACTTGTTGTTCCCTACTCATCCCCACGAAGTCTAAGATCTGCAAACAGAAACTTTCTCACAGTAGACAAAGTTAACAACACTCATGGTAAAGCCCTATTCTCAAATCAAATAGCCAAATTATGGAACTCTCTACCCCACACCCTCCAAATCACACCTGAATCTACCAATTTCAAACTACTACTATTTGAACACCTATCCAAGAACTGGCATTGCTCCTGCTCCAAACCTGACTGACAAGATATCTATAACCCTCTCAACACACTGTTCACTCCTTAGCTCATTTTCTCCCTCTCCTCAGTGTTTACTACTACTCAAAAATATAGATAAAGGAAATCTCATTTGTTCATGGAAACTATTGTACTATCTATTGTATTTTGCTTATTTCTGTGGAGCTCCCCCCCACCACACGGCCTCCACTGAAAATGGGCTTCTGGCCCAGTCGGACTTTTCCGGTAAACAAATGTAAATAAATATGTGTAGCATATTCCACATAGCACTGTAACTTCCACGTATGTCAGTGGTAGAGTAGTGGGTGTCACTTACATGCATAACAGTTGGCACTGCAGTTATGTGCACATGGCCCTGTCAAAGGCAGCACTGTACCTAGGGTAGTACAAGATGACTGTCAGGATAAAATGCTGGCCAGATCCAGACAATATTAATCACACATACACATAGCTCATTGACCCCTGCATATTGTGGACAGGCAACATGTTTTCATGTGTATTGGTACAACCCTGCCAATGTGTGCTATGCTGCTATTTCCATGCAAACATATATGTTACTGCATTTGTGTAGGTATATGGGGGAACACTTGTCCACTGTACACATTTGCAAAGACTGTGCTGGTATTTGCTTTACATTTTGGTTTCATTTACCCTACCATTGTGCCCTTTCTTGGGGACTGGAGGCATATCAGTAAAGAGCCCAGATCAGATTGCACTGGCATACATTTGAGTTTCAGACTTCTTACCCATTCATATATCCAACACCACAAAAGTAAATCCAAGCAGAAGGCTGCAAACTGTTTAAAACAACACAAAAAAGGAAAAGATCAGGAACAAAGCACCAAATCCAGCAAGCACTTTTAATAAAACCTCTAGTGCCTTGGCAATAGCTTTCAAAGGAGAATACAAAGCATATTCTAAAACACATCTTTAAATACTAAGGCTAATTAAATAATTAGCCATTAAACAATTAAGTTAAAGTAAACCTTTCCAATTACACTTTACATTGATTCCACCAGGGGTTAGTGTACCAAACTTCAGAATAAACAAAGTTTCTTTGTATAACAATTTTTTTGATGATATCAGTGTTAAACCTACTGACAGGTATATGTTCTAAAATTGTGTCCTGTAGACCTTCTGGGATTCCACAATGATGTTCTCTAAAGTGCAAAGCAAGAGAGCTTTCAGGCTGGTCATGTTTGATATCCCAAATATGTTCTTGACGTCTAAGCTTGAAAGCCCTTATTAACCTTCATAGCCTTACTGCAACTGTGGGTCCTGCTGTGCTATCACTGTGTGAGTCTGTAGGGGGTTAATTCAACACTGCCGCCATTTGAGTGCCTTTACCAGAGATTTCTCTGTAGTTTTCTATGGCTGACTTGCTGTGTAGGTGTGAGGGGTGGTTATGGGATGCCCACCCTGACATCCATGCCTATGAACTATGATCCCCCCACTTAGTTGTCCCCACACCTGTACTGCAGCGGGATTTGCCACCTTGGGTACTACTGCATAGTGTGTGGAGGCTAGTTTGGACCAGACATTTCCTGGTGGCCTACATAGCTGTCAGTTGTGTGCTGCTATCCCAGTAGGCTACCCCATTCCCTTGCATGCATGCAGCATTACCATAGATATGCTAGCAGAACATACAATTCCATTCATTTATTGTTAAGATGACTGACTTACCTCATGCGTGCAGCAGTTATGAGGACAGTGCTTGAGGGCCACCTATGGTGGATGCACACAATACACTGCATATACATGGTAAGGTACAGGTAATGTGATGTGTGTGTCATCCATTTTACTGTGTGTGCAAGTCAGAGAGAGGTGTCAGTCCCTGGGGTCCCTACAGTGTCAGTGTGTGTGCTATGCATTGCCTCTTTGCCAAGGCCTGAGCATACTGGGCATGCCTCCATCTGCCTATGGGAGCAGGCTCAGGGGCCTCCTCCTGTGAGTCTTTCTCTGTGTCTGTGGGGACCTTGGCAATGGTGGAGTGGCCCTTCCCCATGCTGTTCCTGCTGCAGCTGTTTCTGCAGGATCATATTGTGTAGCATGGCACATACTATGAATATGTGTGCACATGTGGCTGCAGAGTACTGCAAAACTCCACCAGATATCTCAAAGCAGTGTAACTGTGACTTTAGCATCCCAAACATATGCTCTATAATGATCCTGGTTTGTGTCTGTACCTTATTATGGCATTCTTGTGTGGGTGTGTGTGCATTTCTGATGGGTGTCATCATCCACAGCTCCAGTGCATAGCCAGCATCCCCCACCAGATGGCCATATGGGATGCCCCCACTGGTGAATGCCTGGTACAGCTGTGACGAATGCCAGATGTGGAAGTCGTGATAGCTTCCAAGGCTGCCAGCACACACATTCATGATAATGCCCTGGGCATTGCACATGACCTGGCAGATGATGGAGGGGAAGCCCTTGTGGTTTATGTAGACCCTACCCTGTTCACCGGGTGGTGCTTTGATGTGGATGTGCATGCAGTCTATGTCACCCAGTACCTCCGGGTATTCTGCTACACACTGTAAGAGATGCATATTGCTGGTCCTCTCCTCATGGGTGTTGGGAAGTTAATGTGCTCACCAGCATGTGGTAGCATGGTATCCACGAACTGGTGGAGTACCCTGGATGCAGATGCCTGTGAGACCCCCATCATGTCCTCAGTAGTTCTTTGGAAAGTACCTGCAGCTAGAATTCTTAAGGCTACACATACCTTGGTATCCACTGGGATGGGGTTTCCCTCGGTTGGTTCTAGCTCTAAGTTGAGGCTGGCACAGCTTGGTGAGTTGCTAAAGAATGTCTCTGCCCACCCTGTAGCACTCTAGTATCTTCAGATCATGTAGCCCCTGGTAGGTTACCCTTTGGCTGAACACTCTTCTCCTCCTCCTTGGTCTGTGGCGATTGTCAGCATTATCCTCCTCTCTGCCCTCAGCCTCTAGCACATACTGATAGATCAAATCAATGGCAACCCCTAACATTTTTCCAGTTAAAATTCCCCTGCATGTATACACCAATGGTGCAGATTTTGTGGGAAAAAACAGACTGTAAGGTGTTTCCATACAGGTCTATATTATATTAGCAAAAATCCTTTTAAGCTAATGTGAAAACAGTGACACATATTACGCAAACCGCGAATATGCTGAACGCACAAAACCGCAAAATTCAAGAAGTCGAATCCCCATAGTTGGCCAACTCCACCTCTCACTACATACTGCCTACCCAAACAAAATAATAAACCACTTACATACACTAACCAAAATCCTACTTCTACCCCTAAAGTAAAGCACCAAAACCCTACTTCTAACCCTAAACTAAACCTTACATACATTACTATCTATGCACTTACGTTAACCTGCACCCTAACCCTTAAGGTCCGTAACTATTGCACACTTACCCTACAAAGATATACCCAAACAAAACAAATAATCCACACACATGCAGTTAACAAAACCCTAATTATAACCCTACACTAAACCTTACATACATTACCTATCTATGCACTTACCTTAACCTGCACCCTAACCCTAAGGTCCGTAACTATTGCACACTTACCTTACGGAGCTATACCACAGACAGGCCAACCATGACACTTCAACATTTTGAATTTCATGGTTTTGGACATTCAGCGTTTGTGTGGTTCGTGCAATATGTGTCACTCTATTCGTATTCACACAAACGGACTTTCCCACATCTAAATGGAACCCTTTCCATACTTTATACTGTTGTGCTGCAGATACTGCCTGTATGATTGGCTGGCTATGATGCATTCCAGCTGCCACCTATGGCTTTGATTTGGCCACTGTGAGTGTTAGAGGTATTACTGGTAATTTGTGCATGATTGCCTTTATTCTACTGTTGCTTTTTTTTAATTATTTTTTACTTACATCTCCTCCCACTTTCAGCTATGCAGCCACCTGCCAGCTGTATTATTATGTGCTTTGCCTGGCCCATTGTAAGTTGCAAGAGTACCATATTGGTGATTTCTACTTCATTTCTCCTATATTATGCTGTTGCCCTTTAATTTTTTTTTACATCTCCTCCCATTTCCAACTATGCAGCTGTCTGCCAGCTGTATTATTATGTGCTTTACCTGGCCCATTGTAAGTTCCAAGAGTCCCATAGTAGTGATTTCTACTTCATTTATCCTTTATTGGGCTGTTACCCTTTATTTATTTATTTTTGTTACATCTCCTCCCATTTTCAGCTATGCAGCCACCTGCCAGCTGTATTATTGAGTACTTCCAATGGCCCATTGTGTGTTGCAGTATCGCATATTGCTGTCTGTACTGCATTTCTCTTGTTCTGCTATTTCCTTTTACTTTTCCTATGTCCTTCCTGTATAATACCCGGTGCGCTGCCCAGTCTCATGTAGCTAACGTAAACAGCAAGAAATGTCCCTCCTCTGGCCATGAACATGCTCCTCAGTTCATAGAATAAGACTATACAGCCTCAGATACCCCCCTCACTTAGCTGAGCAAAGCTAAGCATAAACCCGGTCAACGGAGCTCCAATGTGCTTACAGCAAGCATGACACAGCCTTTTCCTTTTAGTTGCTCCTCCTATCTACACAGTGGTGTTAGAACACCTACATGGTTAGGTGCAGTGTGACACTTAGAAGAATTTTGTGATTCAGTATAAGTCCCTTCATTAACATACCCCACTGCCATACTCCATAGTTACTGCACTACACAAGAGCCTTCCCTCTTAGGAACCACTGTTCCCTGCCATTGTTTTGATTCTGCTTGCCAATGACTATAATGGCAAAATGCAGCTTTCACCTATAATGGGATTTTCACATTTTTTTTTTATTTTCCCCACCCTCCCATTTGTGCGGTGCTGCCCTATGCTTAAACGGCCGAGATCAGCCAAACAAAAAACATTTATTGTTATTAAAATTAAACACTTGCCCATGCCAATGGGCATATATTTGGCCATTGGCATGGCCAACCACTTTAATACATGCATTTATTGGAGCTGCCATGGCTCCGTTTTCTTTTTTGCAGAAATGTATTTGGTTAGTAACTGAATACATTTTCTGCACCTTACACTGTTCCTGCCCGGAGACGTGCCTACTTCCTGGATCGCTACATCAGCTCATTTGCATGGTTTTCACCAGCAAATGAGCTGATTAGCAATACTGCATAGCTTTCTGTGCAGGAACAGTGTAGGGTCACTAGTGCATATCCAAATGGCACATTCATGGATCGCTCGGCAGCCATATTCCGTGCAGGAATGGCTACACTGTTCCTGCACAGAATTTTTTGTTGTCAAATCCCAAGGATTGTTTCCCAACACTAAAAAGTAATTTCAACCTTGCACTTGAAAAAGAGTATCTGACACACTCAAGAAATAGAGAGAACAGCAATTACAGAGTAGTCAGCAGGACAAAGTGGCAAAATGTGACAATGGTGCAATGGTGGCTGGGATTCAATAAAGCCAAATCTCCGTGTAAGAATAGTGTAGCAGCTATTGCATGGAATACGACTGCCAAGTGATCCAGTAAACAAGGCTGGGGGGTGTGCACGAGCCTGCCAGCACTATTCTGACATGGCCACCACTGAATAATGCTAATTACCTAATTTTCTGGTGAAAACCATCCAGATGAGATGAATTAGCAATTCAATAAGCAAACAGGCATCTGTGTCAGAGCAGTGTCCGCTGCAGAAATCTATTCGGTTACTAACCGTGTACATTTCTGCAAAAATGAAAATGGGGGCATGTATTATGACTATTAGGCATGTCAATGGCCAAACATATGGCCATTGGCATGGAATGGCCATTGGCATGAAAAACTGATTAAAAATTCTAAAAATCAAAGTTTATTATTTTTTTTTTTTGGCCAGTTTCAGACATTTAAGTGTAGCACAGTGGTGGGCAAATGAGATCATGCAAAAAATAAAAAAATATGTAAAAAGACAATTGTGTGTGAAATATGAATTCTGCCTTTACAATGGGTAGCATGCAGAACCAAAACAATAACAGGTAACACTGGTAGCTAAGGAGATAGGCTCTGGTGTAGTGGTGTAACAAGGGACTAAGGCAGTGGGGTATGCAAATGAGTTAAATTTATTGAATATCAAAATGGGAGAATGTGTCTGCCTGCACCTAACTGTGTAGGAGCTATAATGCTATAGTGTAAGCAGAGAAGCATATGAATCCAAAAAGAACTAAACGAGGCTCACCACAGCAATAAGAAGAAAACCAAAGATACTTTATTCAGGATAAAACTGCAGTATAAGAGTAGTAAGCGCTTTCACGTCACAAGAACGCTTCTTCAGACTTTGAAAACACTGCCATGTTAACTTCCTTTATATAACACAAGCTACCAATCAATTAAACATCTATCCTGAATAAAGTATCGTTGGTTTTCTTCTTATTGCTGTGGTGAGCCTCGTTTAGTTCTTTTTGGATTCATATGCTTCGTTTCTACTGAGGCTCTTTACTCGTGAGCTGTCCTGTTTGATAGATATAAGCAGAGAAGCAGCTGACATGAAAAGAGGGTATGTCATGCATGGTCTAAGCACATTGGAGCTCCGTGGCCTCTATTTGCACTCAGCTAAGCACAGCTAAGCAAGGGGGTGTGTCTTAGCTAGTTAAAGAAATGCTGCATGTGTTTGTGTCCCTGGGAGGGCCCTTTCTGCTACTGCTTACTATAGCTACATGAGTTTGCATGGCATGCTGCAAGGCTTAAACGCAATGGAAATAATAATTTAAAAAAAAACAACAGGAACTAGCAGAAGTGTTTACATTTGAGCAGTGAGTTTGCGTGGCACACCAAGGGGCTTAGAAGGGGTGGAAACAGGAAGAAAAAAAGGGAAATAGCAGAATAAAGGCACTCAAGTACAAATAATGATGCTGGCAGGTGGAATGTATCATAATCAGCCAATCACACAGGTAGCATCTGCAGCACACCAGTATAAACTATGCAAACACCCTTTAGTCTGTTTTTTTCCCACAAACTCTGCACCATTGGTGTACACACTTGGGGGAATTTTTACTTACAAAATGTTAGGGGCTGCTATCACTTTGATACACCAGTATGTGCTAGAGGCTAAGAGTGTTGAGGAGGATAATGCTGACAATCATCCCAGACTGAGGAGGAGGAGAATAGTGTTCAGACCCAGGGTAACCTACCATGGGCTACATGATCTGGAGGTAATAGAGCCCTACAGGGTGGGCAGGGACTTACTTCAGCAACTCATCGAGTTGTCCAGCCTCCCCTCAGATCCAGAGCCAACACAGGGGAACCCATCCCAGTTGAAACCAAGCTATGTGTAGCCTTAAGAATACTAGCTACAGGTACTTGCTAAAGACCTACTGGGGACATCATGGGGGGTCTCACAGGTATCTGCATCCAGGGTACTCCACCAGTTTCTGGATGTCATGTGAACACATGCTGGTGAGCACATATATTTCCCCAGTACCCTTGAGGAGAGGACCAGCAATATACGTCTCTTCCACCATGTAGTAGACTACACAGAGGTACTGGGTACCATAGACTGCACTCACATCTACATCAAGGCACCACCTGGTGAAGAGGGTAGAGTCTATGTCAACCGCAAGGGCTATCACTCCATCAACGGCCAGGTCATATGCAATGCCTAAGGCATTATTTTGAATGTGTGTGCTGGAAACCCTGGTAGTTATCAGAATTCCCACATCTGGCATGCCTCACAGCTGTACCAGGCATTTGCCATGGGAGACATACCATATGGCCATCTGGTGGGGGATGCTGGCTATGCACTGGAGCTGTGAATGATGGCACCCATCAGAAATGCACACAAACACACTGAAAAATGCCATAATGAGGCACAGGCACAAACCAGGAACACTATAGAGCATGTGTTTGGGATGCTGAAGTCACGGTTCCGCTGCCTTGACATATCTGGTGGAGCCCTGTAGTACTCTCCAGCCACATGTGCACACATGTTCATAGTATGTGCCATGCTACACAATATGATCTTGTGGAAACAGCTGCGGCAGGAACATCACAGGGAAGGGCCACACAGCCACCTCCATTGCCAAGGCCCCCACAGGCACAGGGGAACTTGGAGGAGGAACCCCCTGAGCCTGCTCCTGTAGGCATATGGAGGCATGCCCATTATGCCCAGGCCTTGGCAAAGAGGCAATGCATAGCACACACACACACACACTGACACTGTAAGGACCAGGAACTGACACCTCTCTCTGACTCGCACACACAGTAAAATGGATGTCACTCACATCACACTACATGCACCTTAACATGTATAGGCTGTGTACTGCATGCATCTGACAGAACCAGCCCTCAAGCATTGTCCTCACAACTGTTACAGGCACAAAGTAAGTCAGTATTCCTAACAATAAAGGAATGTAATAATGTGTTGTGGTAGCATATCTATGGTATCACTGCATGCATGCAAGGGAATGGGGTAGCCTACCAGGATAGTAGCAGACAACTGACAGCTATGTGGGGCAACAGGAAATGTCTGCCCAATACTGGCTTCCCCAGACAATGCAGTAGTATCCTAGGTGACAAATCTCACTGCAGTATATGTGGGGGGCTAACTAACTGAGTGGATTGTAGGTCACATGGATGGATGTCAATCTGGAGATCCCATACTCACCCCTCAGCCTCACCTTGCAAGTCAGCCATAGAGAACCATAAATAAATGTCTGGCAAAGGCCTACAAATGGGGAGAATGACAAAATATGCCCACACAGACTTACACAGTTATATCACTGCAGGTCTTGCAGTTGCAGTAAGGCTCTGAAGGGTAAGAAGACTGAAACCCAAATGTCTGCCATTACAATATAACCTGTGGTCTTTAGTGATATGCCTGTAGTCCCCAAGACAGGCACAATACTATGCTAAATGGAACCAAAATATAAAGAGAACATCAGCACAGTCTGTACAAATGTGGACTGTTGACAGGTGTGCCCCCCCCCATACACACACATACACCCATGTTCCCATAGAAATGCAGTAACAGTAATGTTTGTAAGGTATTAGCAGCAGAGCACACATTCCCATGGCTGTCCCAATCAACTTGATAACTTGCTGTATGTCCACAATATGCAGGCGTCAATAAGATATGCATATGTGTGGTCAATACTGTCAGTATGTGGACTGCACTTACTCCTGGCTGTTGTGTCTTTGTGGCCTAGGTACAGTACTGTAGTTGACATTGTCCATGTTCCAAGAACTGCAGTGCCAACTATTCTGCATGTCAAATACAGCTATGGTAGGATTTCTACACACTGTCCAGATGTCAATATCTGTTACTGCAGGAAAGCTGGTCAGGGATAGGGGACCACACATATGGACAGTACAGAGCTCAGAGTAACCTACACAGTGCCTAGCATACCCCTCAGCTGTAAAGACTTTTTGCAGAATGCCCAGATCTTTGCATCATATTTATGGTCTCTTTATCATGAAATTGTGGTTTTCTGGCAAATCATTGGCAAATCACAAAAGGCTAAAGTCAGAAAATAATGACAGGTTGTAGTTTCGGACTTCATACCCTTTAGGAAAATATGTTGTAATGCAAAACCTGTTATTGCATCGCCTTTCTAGGTTTGTAAGTCCAATAGTTAACAATGGTCCCTATATGTAGGCCTTTGCCCCCAAATTACTTATGGCTTTGTCCAGATGTCTGGCTTTAAAAAGTCAGGAGGTATGGCACCTAGTAGGACAGCAGGTACCTGATGGTCAGTGTACTGCCAGGTTATAAAAGGCTGCCAACTTGCTGTGTCAGCACTGACAACATGTCATTGGCCAACATCCATACCCCTGGAATGACAAGTTGTCACAGAAGGAGCACAAGTATGCCTTGTATATCTGTTCTGCTTGTCCTAACATAGCATTTGCCTGCCAACTATTTGCAAAACAAGAAAGGATCATGTCAAAACATCAATGGCAGACAGTGGGGAAGTAGATGTCATACCCATAAGAGAAAGCAAGCAAATACCAAACTGGTCTCCCAACTGTCTATGTTTGGCAGAACAGTATTACCACCCTGTCCCCATGTGTGGGCTTTTGTCTGACTGTCATATATGGGCCTGTCAGGATGTCAGTCCATGATGGTTTGACAGCTAGTCCAACATGTATCCTCATAATAATATATAGCAACACAAACCATCTGAGGACCACAGCAAATATAGTGGTGCAATGATTAATAACCTGCTAAATAGGTACATTCAGAGGTATGAAGTCCACAACCTTGTGTGTGATGTTACAGTATTCACCCTGCTCACATCAGAATTACAAATACATAGCAGCCACTGTGGGCGAAGCCTGTGATTGGACTACAGAAGGACAAAGTGACATACATAAGGGGAAGGGGAACCATTGGCCAGACAAATGGAGAATGTGCACACCAGGACAAATTGTGCAGTAACATGGGTGCCATGCAGTGTATGGAGTCAGTAACATCACCTGAAAATACACAACAAAACAAAAACCCAAAGGACACCTCAGAGGCAAAAATACCTGAGAACTCCACAAACCTACACACCACAGACCATGCAGACGCGACACACCAGGGTCTTGCAAACACTAATGTCTTACCCCATACCCCAAACACCTACCTTACACAGATAGGCTAACAGCACTGTCCCTCTACCCTGTTCCATACAGACTCTGCTGAGGTGACCCCTGTCTGGCATAAAAATCAATTCAGACCCTGCCTTGATGGAACTGTTGCACATCTGGAAGTCAAGGCCCACTCGATCAACCTCTAGGTGCAGCATCAACCTGGTCTGTGATATCAGTATGGCTTGTTGGTGTGACAGATATGTGTCCCACACACTACCCATCTGTGGAATACACTTCTTATCCACATCAAGGCAAGTGACTCAAAAAGTGACTCAATACCATGTATAAGTGCATGGGAAACACAAAATGCAGTCCTGTGATTCCACCTGTGTCCCTGCTGGGCAGGGGCTCTGTGTGCTGACATGTCTTAATATGGGCTACACTCTCATCTGCATGGGTTATAAGGGCTTCAGGGCCAATACCCTACTAACATCATATCAACCTATCAACCTATACACAACTGTCTGTCAGTGCTTCACCACATTACTCTGTACTGCTCTGCCACTGACATACCTGGAAGCCACAGTGCTATGTGGAATATACTACACATATAATAGACATTTCTGCACAGTAGAATAAACTCTGTACCCACACCCATACTTCTCAACCTCTGACAGCAAGACATCTGGACAAGGTCATAAATAAAAGTGGGAAAAAGGCCCAGTGATAGGCACGTATTGTAAATATTGCTCTTACAAACTGAGAAAGTCTGTAGAATGGTGAATTTTGCATTAGCAGGAATTGTCATAACATTATGAAGTCTGAAACACTAATGCCTGTCATTATTTTGTAACATCAGTCTAATTATTTGCAACTAACTTGCCATAAAAACACACGTTAATGTAGACTGGATGAAACTTCTAGACAAACATGTAGACAATCTGCCAAAAACTGTACAGTTGGGTGGTGTCACACCTGGATATGACTTTTCAGGTAAGAGGAATACCACACAAACAGGAGATCCCCAGCCAGTATATCACCAAGTTGCTGGATGGTTTACACAGCTTCATCAGTCAGTCAGCTGTAGCCACACCTCTCAACTGTCTGTTTTGGGCAAAAATGTGTATAGTTGGGCTCATAATATTGGTCTGTGCATCATACATCTTGTATTTCTCTGGTAAAGCACTGTGATTATGTAAGGATGTCTGTCACTGGGTAATGACACAATGCATTCCATGTCAGACATCAGATATATCAGAAAATGTTCCTGTTTATTTCTGATAGGTATAGCTGTAGCACACAAAACCCTAAGTGGGAGTGCAACTATCTCTGGAATGCAGTTCCACTCTTACTATAGAAGGTCAACTGGGCATGCTCCTACATGTAGAGAATCACAGCCCATGTCAGAACCCACATCGGACTATATAACTGTATTGTGCATATATGTCTTTGCATATAGACAGCTATGTACATCTTAACTCTCTCTACACACACCCATCAGACAGGATTACCCTCAGCTAGCTATACGTGGCCCATATGTGATATATCTGCATCTGTTGTGTGTGATACACAGACATATATATGGGCAACATATAACAATATGTCAAGCATACCCACACATAGACATGAGGAAGAGAGAGACAGACAGTGACAAAGAGAAAGACACAGGGAGACACACAGAGAGTGAGTCATACACAGGGATACCCTGAATGGCATAAAGTGATGTCCTGCTGTGGAGACTGGCATACTGGCTCTAACCAGTCGCACAATCCAGCATGAAGGTGAGCTCCATTGTATAATAGTACTGAGGTGGGGGTGTAATTTCACATCACCTGCCTTTGTGTGTGTGTGCGTCTCTGTAGGTTTAAGTATTAAAAGGTTGTTCCTACTCAGTACACTTCCCATTGCCCTACTTCACAAGATCTGCTGATGTCATTCACCTTAGAAGTACCATTGGACAGCCATCAGCCCTATAAGCTCTGTAATGCATACAATAACTGTGTAATACTTTAGTACAAATAACTAAATAGGTAAGGGTTCTAATCTCAGTCCTGGCAAGTGTGTGTGTGTTTGTAGGTGAAACAGTTTTAGGCCATTCCCACCCAGTACGCTTCCCAGTGCCAGACTTTAGCAGTCCTGCTGATGTCATTCCCCTTAGAAGTACCTTTGGACAGACTCAGCCCTATAAGCTCCATGATGCGCGCAATAACTATGTAAAAATATAGTACAAATAACTAGATAGGTAGGGGTTCTATTCTCAATTCTGGCAAATGTGTGTGTACAAGTGTTTGTAAGTGTGTATTGTCTGTAAAATGAAGTATTTTGTGGACTTTCCCACCCATAACACTTCCCAGTGCCCTACTTTAGCAGTCCTGCTGATGCCATTCACCTTAGAAGTACCTTTGAACACTTGTCAGCCCTATAAGTTCTGTAGCACGTGTGATAACTATGTAACACTGTAGTATACATAACTAGATAGGTAGGGATTCTAAACTCAATACTGGCAAGTGTGTGTGTGTGTGTGTGTGTGTGTGTGTGTGTGTGTGTGTGTGTGTGTGTGTGTGTGTGTGTGTGTGTGTCAAATGACTCTAACATGTTAAGGGTCTCTGAACTCACCATTGGCAATCCTAACAGTCCCTGCAATTGTCATCCACTTGAATAGTAGTGGCAGACACTGTGACACTACATTGCCTCTGTGCTATTTGTGTTATGTATCTAGTGCTATCATTCATAAGACTGTACAGATAGGAGCTGTGCTCATCCCTTTGACAGCTGTCCCATGTACCAGACTATGACTCTGTGTGCACTACCAGCACAAGAGGCCAGACATGCATATGAGTTAGCAGGCACACATGCTGGTGATTGTCAGGTTAGACTAACACAGGCTGACCTGAGTCAGGAATACATAACCCAAACTTGTTATACACTGTACCAGGCATACCCTTGTGAACTGCATGAAGGTTGAGTGGATGGGACAGAAATGGCAGGAGGAAACAGGTGCTGATATGTGAATCTGTTGCAGTTAAAGTAATGGCTAAGCTTGTGAGGGACCTAGTGCCAGCACTCAAGTAATCTCCTCTGTATATGTGAGCCTGTGGTACTACAGAACACCCAGGTGACATGTATAAAAGCTAGCTGGCTGTGTTAAGAATATGTATGCAATGTCACACTGTTTTCCACAATTATCCCTCACTCACTGTTGCATGTAAACCCATCTGGTAAACATGTACATATACAGCTGTACCTTGGCTATGAAAAGATCACTGTGTTTCAACTCCTCCATACTCATCATTGCAACTGTCAGCAGACCCACACTCTGCAGATACACAGACACCTGGAGCACAAACAGAATACAGTACATGATATTACAGTCAGTCATCAGTACTAAAAGCAATAATGCATCATGGCTAAAAGGTACATACACCTTGATGTGAACCCATAACCATTGCCAGCAGACAGCACCTTACACAGTATTACATTACTACACTGTACTATATTCACCATGTGCATCAGACCCATATGAGCATGTCCCTGCATCGATGGTATGGATAACAGGGATGTGGCACAAGTATCATCACATGCACAGGGTGTGGTTTGGGATTGCCAGAGGCCTAGGCTGGACCATTATGGTTGGCTTCATGTGTATGTGTGTGTCTGGAGGGGTGGTGTTCAACTGGGCCATGCAGAGGAGCTGTGCATGTCTGGTGTGACCGGCCTGTGATAGAGATGTGTTATTGTTTGTATGCACACAATCAAGCCATGTGGATGTCCAACACAGGGCTATGTTGGACAGCTGTGGACTGTACATGGCAGGATGTACAGTTCACCATCTCCCACCAGAGACACTGGAACTGGTTCTGCCAGGGGTCTCACTGGCACCACCAGGCCCAACGACTGATGCAGTACTACTCCACAGTGGTGACTGCTATCCTCAGGATCCACATCCCTGACAGGACTGGCCAGGCCCAATTGCCTATGGCCTGCTCCAGTGTGGTGTTGACAGCACCCTCCCTTAGGTAGTGCTGGTGGTACTGCCAATATGGGACTATGAATGTGCATGGCCATGTGGGCTCTCAGCTGATCTTGTTGCTGACCTATATCCACCTGGCTGATGCCCTACTCCCATCACATGCTCAAGCACAGATATTGCATGGTCAAGCAGTGACAATGTCTCACCCTAATGTCTATTCACAACATCAGCAAAATAATGTATGGCATATGAAATGCTGTGGAAGTCATCACAAATGGCAGGAAGTGCTGCTTTCATGACCCTGAGCATCTGTCTGGTATCCCGGTCAGTATGCACCTGTGCCTCCATGATGGACCATAACATGCATCTGGTGACACCTGCTGTGACACTTGCAACAGAGGCTTGATGGGAAGTAGTCCTCCATCGAGCACTCTGTCCATCTGCCTGTGTGTGACCTTGCCTGGTCTCTGGCTATTGTCTACATTCACATTTGCCATAGTCACCACACTAGCCTGTTCCATGCCAGCCCCTCCAACTGTCCATTGTCTGTGGCTGCTGGGGACTGTGTACGTGTGGGCATACTGACTGTGTGTAGGGACACTGTGGGTGAAAGTGGGATACCAACCAATGGCACAGATTCAGGCCCCAACAACCCCACCTGTACCTCACTATGACCACCATCATCATGAGAGTCTGCTAAGACACTGACATCAGGTTGTGAGGGGGGGAGACACCAATCTCCATGTTCACCTGTGAGGGGAAGACAACATATGGAAATGAATACCCTGAAGTATAATGTTTGCTGATACAGACACACGCACACACACACACACACACACACACACACACACACACACACACACACACACACACACACTCTCCTGGTAAAGTCTGGCACAGATTTGCCACCTATGGGCCCTTCAGGTCAGATTTTACGGTAGTTTTGACTGCCACAATTCAACTCTTTAACAGCTACTGTAAGACCCTCAACAAAGGGTGACAAATCCTACTGTGTGATGGGCCTATTAGCAGAATGGTAAGTGTGACCAAGACCAAGGCTATTGGAGTGAGCTATACAGTGTCACCAAGTGCATTTGGAATTACTGTAAGAGCTGACTTACTGCTATACAGACCAGACACAATTACAAGGTTTAATGATATGTGATAATAACTAATGAAGGAACAAGAGAATACTCTATCAATGCAGTACCTACACAGTTCAGACTCACAGGATTTCATTTCAGACAACATTGCAGGACAGTCTGCAATATATACAGGAAATATGTAAAGTACTAGGTGCATAGGTTCATAGGATGATACCAGACTATTGGCCCGCATGCCCTCATAAGCCTAGCCCAGACTTTTGCCCATGTCCCTTCAAAGCCAGCACCTGTTTCCCCTGTCCAGTTGGGACACATGGGATCCCAGGGATGTCTTTTCTATTTCCCAAGCAGTCATCTAGCTTCTTCTTCAAGAGGGCTATACAGGTACTCTACTAGACATGGGGAGAGAGTTTATTTTATAGACAGTGTATTGTGTGGGACACTACACTATCACGCCAATAAGTACTATACATGTCACAGACAAGGTAAGGGCCTTGCGTGCATGTTGCATGAGTGGGGTTTGTCTTACAGATATGCAGAAACACTATCAAGGCTGGTTTAGAAATGGCCTTGTATGCCAGACACAGTTCGCCTATGATTAGTATGTATATGACTGAGTACAGGGACAGGGCTTTCAGTCTATCTGTATAAGTTAGGTGCTGCAGACCCTGGATTTGCCTGGTCAGAAACCTCTGTGGTCTCTGCAGCTGATGCATTTGCTTGGCAAGGTACATGCAAAAGAATCCATTGTACTCAGTAATGAGTCTGATAAGGGTGGAGTACAGGGATGTTGTGGCCTCCTAGTTCCTGGATGACATATCCGTATTTGTGAGGTGGGCCATGTAGACAGTCTTCTGTACAATGGTGCCCACATGGCGGGAAACTGTCAGATTGCTACCAACCTTGGTACACAAGTCGCCTCACACCTGAGTGCATGCTCAGTACATTGTTATTACTGTCATAATTAGTGTGGATGACATCTACACAACAGGGAAACTGATGCATCTCCTGGCATTTGGTTTGAGGCAATGCTTCTGGCACCAGTCATTAATTTAGGTAAGGGCCTCTTGGAGGATGCTCACATCAGTAGGGGAATGTAAGGCAGTGGCCAGCTTGCAATAATCCATAAACCCAGTCAGCCACAGACCACTGGTTTTGTCTTGTACCTCAGAAACATATATCTCAAACAGTTGAGGCCCCCCCAGACCGATCCTTGGGGTATACCGCTGTATAAGAGTCTACTACTAGAGGTGGCTTCCACTACTTTGACCGAGTGGGTACTATCATTGAGCCAGTTAACTACCCATCTGGTAACATATAGGTTGATGTCTAGCTGTGTAGGCTTATGTATCATGGCCACCTGAGGATTCTTGTGAGAGTTTTGGGCTAGGTGAAAGTAACCAGTGTGCACTGTCTTCCCCTAATCCTTGTGTTTGTTGACCACTTCAAAGAGCTCAACCAGGTTTAACAGGCCTGATCTCCTTTTAACAATATTACACTGTGCGGGCTCGAGCATTTTGAGGTTGCTGATGTCCCTTTTTATGAGGTCCTTGATATTACCTTCCATTCCCTTGCAGGTCAGGCTTGTTAGGCTGATGTGCATATGATTGGCTGGGTCAGTAGTTTGCTCCACCTTTATATATAGGGATGACAGTGGCTGTCCTCTGTGCAGATGGGATGATACTGGTGCTCAGGCTTTGGTTGGCTACAGTGTGTAATGGAGCTGAGAGCTCTTGCCTGAGTTCCTATTGGATGCAGCCAGGGATGGTATCAGGCCTATGGAGACTTTTGTGTGTTGCCTGTGAGAGGGCATTATGGACCTGTTTCCTGATGATGAGGGAAGGGGGCATGTGCTTTGGATGTCCATGTGTGCCAATTGGGGGACGGGGGGGGGGTGATGTTTACACTTAACCTGTCTGCAGCAGGTTGGCTATATCTATGCCGTATGTGTATGTGGTGTTATTGACTACCACTACAGAGGAGATTTGGGTGTTGCCTCTTGGATTTCAGACATATGTGTGGAAGGCCTAGTGATTGGCCTTGGTGGATGTGTCTGATCTGCACTCAAAGTTAGCCTTAGGGTAATTCAACTGTGACCTTATTTGCTTGTTCAGACAAAGGTGACAGTGCTTCCATTAGGCACCTGTTCCTTCCTGGCCCTGTCCAGCAATTATTTCCACCTATTATGGAATTTGTGTATTGCTGATATCCACCACAGAAGTTTACCCTACCTTGAGGGAGATGTTTTGTTCTGTCAGGTATTGTTGAGCCCATACAGCTATGTAGGTGCTCCCATAGTATTGTGGTGTAGGCTTGGACACTACTGCTAGTTCCAACTGATGGGATGGTGGCTGTAAAGCTACTTATACCTGCTTTGAGGAGATTTATAGTCATTTTGGAAAGTGTTTTTTTTTTGGTCCCTGACAAGGGGTGTGGGAAGCAGGGGAGATGGTGACCTCAACAGTGATGAGAAGGTTACCACACACACTATAGACCCAGTCTCACATAGTACCATTACAACCTCAAATCATACACATAAACACACAAAGACATACTCGGAGGCTCTGATCAAAAATCTACCAAAACAGCAGAGGCCACCAAAGCAGACACCCAAACAACCACCACCTCAGAACACAACACCTGCAACACATAGACCTCACAGTCAGAGTGTCAAACAGTCACAGCCCTTAAGGCCAAACACAATGCCTGACACACTAGTCATTGGTGACTCCATAGTCAGACACACTGATGTCCCGCTCACCAGACTGAGTAAGGAGAAGGTCACAGTAAGCTGTCTGTCGGGCGCTAGAATCCGCCACATAACGCAAGCACTCAGGTCTCTCAACAGCAGGTACAAATATGACTCAGTCATTGTCCACGCTGGTGTAAACGACCTGAGGCACCTCCTTGGACTACATCAAAAGAGACATTGAGGAGCTCTCTGATTATGTAGCCCAGGCAGGTATGACCCTGACCTTGAGCAGTATCCTACCTTCACCAAGAATGATGCCACAATACAGAGATAAGATGATCAGCTTTAACAATTGGCTTAAACACTGGTGTCATTCAAAGGGGATCCAGTATCTGTCTGCCTGGGATGACATGCTGGACAAGCCACGCTGCTTCGCAAGGGACGGCTTGCACCTGTCACCCTGGGATTCGGATATTGGCAAAGGCTCTTGCCACCCCATAGTGCCTTTTTTAGGCAAGGCTCAAATTCTAAACCTACCACCCTAGAACACAAAAAGGAAAAAACTAAGGGTAATGCTGCTCAATGCCAGAAGTCTAAATCTCAAAATGCACGCACTCGAGGCCCTTCTCAGTATGGAGAACATCGATGTCTGTGCTGTGACAGAAACCTGGTTCAAGGCTCCTGAGAGCACCCCAGCGATATCAGGTTTTACCTCATATCATGCGTTCCGGCCCCAAAATCCGGACAATACCAAGAAAGGAGGGGGTATCCATATTCATCAAGGACACCCACACCTCAAGACTGGTGGCAACGCATGATGCATCGGAGACCATCCAGGTGCAATTAACCATAGGCAAGACTGCTCTGCAAATTGTAGCATGTTACAGGCCACCCTCACAAACTCAGGAACCTCACATGGCCTTCCTGAAAACACTAGAGGGATAAATGTATCACCAAACACCATCATACTAGGTGACTTCAATTACCCTAATATAGACTGGGAACACTACTCAAGCCCAAACACCCTAGCCCAAAAGTTCCTGGAATTCATAAACTCAAATGCCATGGAACAACTAGTCACCATCCCCACAAGAGGAGATAACATACTTGATCTCATCATCACGAACATGGGAGCACAATGTTCAACACCGAAGTATACCCTCACTGGTGAGATCAGATCACAAACTAATGTCGCTGGAGGTCTTCATCCCACCCCACCTAAAATAAAAAAGACCACAGTAAAGAACTTCTCAAAAGCCGACTTCACACTTCTAAAGACTAGTGTGGTCTCCTTTAAGGCCCCCGAGCCGGCGGAAAACAGTACTCAAGCCGCTGAATCACTTACAAATGCCTTCTACCAGCACCTGCAGGACTGCATGGATAAGGCAATCCCAAGCAAAACAAAGACTCTTTGTACCAAAGGCAAGCGTCCAGTCTGGTGGACCCCAGCCATAAATAAACTCTACAACAAAAGGAGGAAGCTACTACAAGATAGAGTAAAATCCTTAAAAGGTAAGACACCCTTGATCACTATAAGTAAAAACTAAGAGCTCTCATAAAATCATCCAAAGCAAATTTCGAGAGAAAATAGCTAAAGACTCAAAAGACAATCATAAGGCCTTCTTTAGCTATGTTAGAAACCTAGGAGGAAACTCCCAGATATGCTCAGAACTAGTTCAAAATGATGTGAAGATTACTGATCCTACAGACATTGCCAACATACTGGCTGACAGGTTCAGTGCAAACTTCTCCCCCCCCCAAGGAGAGATATCTATAACAAACGATTTCAGCCCCCAAACATCTCCAGCCCAAGTGAGAACTGCTCTCCAAAGCAAAAACACAGCATCCATGGGACCTGATGGTGTCCCCGGCTGTGTGCTCCACGAACTCAATGAGGAATTAAACCCACAGCTAGGACAGCTGTTTAATCAAAGTCTTACCTCTGGATACGCACCCAGGAGTGGCGCACTGCAACTGTGGTCCCACTTCACAAAGGCGGTGCCTCCACCGACCCTGGAAATTACCGCCCATTAGCTTGACAAGCCTTATCTGCAAAGCCATGGAGAGGATCATAATGGACCTCATAAATAAAGACATAGGGAATTTGCAGACTTTGGATCCAACCCAGTTTGGCTTTGTCAAAGGCAGATCATGCCTTTTAAACTTGGTTGACTTTTTGAAACAGTCACCAAAGCCATTGATGAGGAAAGGCAGTCCATACAGCCTACCTCGATCTGGCTAAGGCCTTCGATACAATACCCCACTCGGGTATCATTGAAAAACTCATCAGCTTAAATGTTAACCCATACATCACAAGATGGGTTGCAAACTGGCTGAGTGACAGAACCCACAGGGTCAGAGTTGCTGGCGCCATGTCAGACTCAAAGCCTGTCACAAGTGGTGTCCCACAGGGCTCAGTCCTGGGCCCACTCTTGTTTGGCATCTACTTTTCCAAGTAAAAGCAAACACAGGAGGGTTATGGCTGACAAAGTTTGCAGATGACTGCAAACTGGGCCATAGTAGAAAACACATCTGACACAGATATCCTTCAGAAGGGTCTCACAGAAACGGATAACTGGTGCCAGAGCCACGGCCTAAAGTTAAATGCCAAAAAATGCATAGTCATACCCTTCGAGAAAAACAAGGTTACCCCTAGCTACCAAATAGGTGGCAATCCACTGAGCACAGAAGAAGTTATCAGGGACCTGGGGACCCAGGTTGATAGTAGTCTGTCATTCGACACCCATGTAGCTAAAGTAGTTAGGAAGACCTTCTACATTGCCCACCTTATCATGAAGGGATTCTCATCTAGATCAAGGGAGGTCATAGTCTCCCTTTACTCATCACTCATCAGACCAATGATTGAGTACAATGCCCCATTCGGAATGTATCTGACCCGACACTTGCAGCAGCTGGAGAGGCCACAAAAGTTCCTCACCAAAAGGATAAAGGGTCTCAAAAATATGTCCTATGCTGCCCGACTGAAAGAACTCCAGCTCTATTCAGTCGCCACCGCTTGCTCAGAGGTGACCTTTGCCTAACATACAAGGCCATGTCAAACCCAGATTTGATGAATATGCTTCACCTCAAAAATCTAGATCCATCAGAGCCACAAGGGCGAGAGACTTAAACCTCGACACGGCTATTAATAGGACGTGCTGGAGGGATAGATTCATCACCCAAAGACTCCCTATGTTGTGGAACAAAATCCCGGTACATGTGAGGCAGAGCACCTCGCTGGCCTTGTTCAAGAGAAATCTTGACCAATGGATGGGAGATCGCAGATATACCCCAGGGATTACCTCAGTGTCACTGCTCGACAGAGGCACAGCAAAATAATGGGTATAGTTCCCCATACTAAAGGGGTGGCGTAAGCCACAAAACGATGGGCTAGGCTTGTAAATGCCCTTGGGCAGATAGCCTAGTATGAACCTATGAACCTATGAACCTATGAACTATGTGGTCAGATCTTACTAAGGAGGATGACACTGTAGGAGTGCTACAGTGGCTACTCATGTTGGTTAGGACCAAGTACAGGATATTTCCACCTGTCATAGGAGTGTTGACCAGCTGATCCAATGCATTGGCATTGACAAAGCCAAGGAATCTCTGTGCATTCATGTTCAGGTAGAATAGGTCATGCACACTATGGTTGGGTAGTTAAAGTCACCCAGGAACAGGGTAGAGGGTTGAATATTGACAGATTCAAGCAAGTACAGATAGGTGTAGTGGGTGTCTAGAGTCATAGTTGGAGGTCTGTAGCTAGCTATGATTTAAAGTAGGTGTTTTGTCAACAGTTAACTGCACTTGGGATGTCTCCCATGCATCATGCTGTTTGGCCAGCCTGGAGGTGTGCATGTGTATGATACTGTTTAACACTACATCTCCTTTGGCTTTGCAGCCCTCTATTTGGGGTCTAAAAGTATGGTTGGATGAGTAACCTGGCAAGGTTAGTGTGCTCTCCACAGCTGCAAACCAGATATCAGTGACTGCACAAATGTCAGCATCCTCCAGTACAAGGTACACTTGCAATGACATTAGTTTCATGCTAAGACTCCTAGCTCCTGTTGGAACAGGACATCTAGACAAAGGCACACATCAATGATGGGCAAAGGCCAGAAAATAGTGACGCTTTATAAATCTAGCTGTAACACACTTAGTTGCTAGCAAAGACAGTTTCACATTCACAGGAATACTCCATAGGAAATGACATCTGACAATCAAATGTATGCTATTATGTTATGACTTCAGTCTTTACTGGATTGCCAGTGATTTGCCAGACAATACACAACTGTATGAGGCATTGACTACAAATATGAGGCAAATATGTGGTCAGTTTGCAAAACTCTGGACAGTTGAATTGTGTGAGCTCAGTATATAACATACAGTTCAACACAAACTTCTGCACCAGTTGTTTACTATGCACATACCCTATATAGGTCTCTTACATTTGTAAGACAAGCATATGGATCATAGTAGCATTCACAGGTGACATATGAATATTTACAACATCCCAGGTAGCTGGCCTAGCAGTGTCACAATCAGTATTGGACAACAGATACTCCAGCAGTATTCATATATGAGCTGACCTTTGCTGGGGTGACTCAGGGGCCAGAGCTGTGATCTATGTTACTGCAGACAGGGCCAGCAGGAATGGACATAGGTGCTGGACAGCAACAGGTGAGTCGAGCAAGTCTTGTTGAGACCTATTGTTTAACTTCCTATTTCGCATTATTGCATCCCCCTTCTGCATTCCATTACATGCCTAATTGATTGACATATCTGTTATAGTGCTGAAGTGTTTCCTCAGACTAATGCAGATGTTTAGATTTGTGTAGTTGCAGTCTGTCTTTGTGTAGATGGGTTCAGACCTGTATTGCATAGGCAGCAGCTTGCCTTTTGTAGGTAATGCTCATGAGCAGGTGATGGCCTGTGCACCAGTTGGTGTCTCCCACTTGCTACTTACATCCAGAGCTGCTGTGTTGTCTTTCCATCAGCCAATGCCATAACAACACAGTACTATAATTAAATCCTTATGTCGGCTTGCTCCTTTACCTTGTCTGTGAGGAGGACATTATTATGGAGGTATGAGGGCTAGAGTTTCACAGAAGGTAGGTGGAAATACCTCTTACAACAAGAAATGTGGAGACAGACCAAAAAAATGGGGAACAAAGTTCCAGAATTAGGTACAGATTGTAAGTAAGTATTGCTGTTATACACATAGAAGATTTCTAGATTAACAGGGTTTGTCTGGGCATGCATTTTCTGCATGACTTGACATCTGACAGTGATATGTCTGTGACATACCTCTCAACTGTCCAGATGCCCAAATAATGCCCAGACGTTTGCCTTATATGTTTGGTCTGTCCCTCAGACAATTTCTGTTTTTGAAAAATCAGTAGGATAATGTGAGGACTAAAGTCAGTAAAGATTGTGTAGCAGTGTAGTGTGTAAATGTTTGTTGGGCTGAGTAAGGAGAGTGGCAGATGTTAGTGTCATAGATCCTTTTCTATCTGACTGTGCATGCTGCTACAGTTGCTGGTGGTCTGTTAGGTGTATATGTTTGTAGGGCAGACTGAGACATGTCCTGTAACACATTAGGATTCCCAGTAGACTGTGAAGTATATGTCTGTGTAGTATGTGATTGGCATTCAGGATATGTTTGTTCAAACAGTCATTATACTCTAGCCTTGGGATTCATGAAAGCTCTGTGCAAGAATAAAGCTATTCTTTCACGGACTGAATCGTGCCCATTCAGCACAGCAGCATGCACTGCATATTCATGAAGGTGCATTGCTGTATAACCTGCATGCCTACGATCCATGAACAAGTGCAGGGGGTGTGTCTGAGCAGTGCTCACATAGTAAACAGACTCCCTACACACAGGAAGTGCCGTACAGCATTTTGAGAACAAAAACAGAATGTCCAGATTTGTGCCTCATATGTTAGGTGTGTTCCTTCTACTGTCCTGGTAAAGAACTGAGGCTCAAAATCATTAAATAATGACAAACATTTGAGTGTAAGACTCCACATCTTTCAAATAAGTCATGCTAATGCAAAACCTATTATTCTATCAACGTTCAAAGTTTTAAGTGCAATATTTAAAATCTTGCCCCTTTGTCCCACCATCATGTTAGGCTTTGTTCAGATCTTATGCTCTAAGAGGTAGAGAGGTATGACTGTTAGCTATGTGCATATCCCTAAACTAAGAAAAATAAAACAAATATTTTTTTTTCATCCCCACTAAAGTTTAAGCGTAGCTGAGTGGGTGTTCACATCGTGCAGTTGTGTTTAGCATCGCTTAAACATCCGAAGGAGCTAAATAGAAATATACAGTCAAAATAGCCACAGTGCAATATTGTAGTGGTTAGAGCTTTTTGCTTACCATGCAGGCATTCACAGTTCAAGCCCCAATGCAGTCCATTCATTTTTATATGTGAAAACAACACTAAAATATATATTTTTTATAAATAAGTAGTGAATAATATATATTTGTTAACCAGGGTAGTATAGCAGGTCCAAATCTGAGTTGTCAGTGTAGTACAAATGTGAAACCTGATAGTCCATAAAATGAAAGCTGAACAATGCTAAAGTTTGCTCAGCTATGGTTAAATCTAAATGCTTACCAATAATTAGCATAACTAAGTGGATTTACGCACTGGTAAGCAATGCTTAGCATCTACCCCTTTAAGCAATGCTTATCTAAGCTAAGCGGGTTTCCCCGTCACTTAGCTTAGCTCAGCATATTCAAAATTGGCCAATCACAGCAAAGGGCAGGAATCCAGCCCTATTTAAATCTCGCAGGTGGGAATACAACCATAACCAGTTGTAGCTGATCTCTGCAGGCACTATAGCTGGCGTTGGTGAGGGTGTGCACTTTCTGGCACAGCTTTGGGTCATTCAGGAGTCCAGGGTCATGGTTGAACTCCTCATAAAAGAGCATGAAGGGAGACTACTGCAGGACTAGTACCAGGGCTCCCAATACAAAGCGGAGGCCTGGGACCATCTCGCAAGTGACCTCACCAGTGCTACTGGTATCCCTCAGACTGGTGAGCAGGTCTGGCACCATTATGCTGACCTGAATCATAGGAAGAGGGATGCCTTGGACCAGTGGATCCAAGATGATTGGGCACAGAATGTCTCAGCAGTGTGGAAGTATTAGTATCAATTATTGTATAACAAAATCCAGCCTAAGTATGAGATGGCTAGGTATGCATAAATGTTTCTCTATCTCCTGTACAGCTGCAGATGAGAGGGCTGCGAACATGGACGCTCATGCCAGAAAGCTGCTAAGGCTGCATCACGAGGCTGGTGAGTACAAATCTAGCTTGCAGTAGTCAGGGCAAATAAATAGAAAGGCTGCCAGTAGTTAGAAATGTGTATTGTTTGCTCTGAATAAATGAGACATTAGCAAAGTAATAGTGACATACAGAATATATATCAATAAAAGTGTCAGTACCTGTCAATGAAACTCAAAACCCCAGACTGTTCTGTTTACTTTGCTATGTGGTAGTATTGAATCTAAATGTGTACAGGTTCTGCACAGCAACTATATCTCTGATGGCATTAATTGAGGCTCCTCTGGCAAAGATTGTGGAGTTGTAAAACAGATTAACTATAAGAAATGTTCTATGCACCAAGATCTGATCCCTGAATAGTAATTTTGTGTTAACCATTGTTTTCCATATTGTAATATGTAAAGGTATGAATACACAGTATAAGAACTATCTGCCATGCATGAATGTCAGAATTGCAAAGCAGATTGCCCTAACAAGAGAGTATTTTACAGAAAACAGTCAAGAATGAAACAGCAGTTCCCCAACAGCTCATTGTGGTGAAACACAACCTTGTAGTACCTTTTTGCATAAACAGGCACAGATTGAATCCCGGGAGTGGTATTAAGCTGTATGCATAATCTCACCCAAGAATATGCGAATATATGTAGAAACAGTCAGGTATTGTTAACAGAAATTTCCTCCACAGATCCGCCAGGTAAGAAAAGGTATAAGTGAGCTATAAGAAGGCTGTAATCATACACTGTGTACAACACCCACTGCCCAACTCCAAGACTGCAAATGACAGTAAGATAAGTACATACACCTAGTAGTCTCCTCCAAGAAATGTCCCTCAGGTGTCACACTGTCACAGCTAGTGGTCACTGCTGCCAACACCAAGTATGACCATTAAAAATCAAGGCAGAGTATGGCAGTAGCACACACACACACACACACACACACACACACACACACACACACACACACACACACACACACACACTATGAGTGTACATATGTAACCCTGACTATATGAATATGGGTAGAAACAGTCAGGTAGTGTTAACAGAAATTGCCTCCACAGGTCCACCAGGTAAGAAAAGGTATAAATGAGCTGTAAGAAGGCTGTAATTACATTGTGTACAAACATACCACTGCCCAACACAAGGCCATAGGTCAATGTAAAGTGAGGTAGTACCTGAAGAGTAATGATTAGAGCAATGATCATTAAAGTTGTGAGTAATTGAAGCATATACAGTTGTTAATTGACACCCCCCACCATATCTGCATTAATAATCCAAACACATAAATCAATGGGTATGTTTTTCACCAAACCTACTGTTGGGACACGTGTCCTATTGTTCTACAAATATTTAAATGTTTGATTATTAATGTTCCCTGTTCAAATATTATCATTGGTGGCCTGTTGTTATCAATGTAACCTGGATGCCGTTATAATGCCCACTGTGGTTCCATATATGCATGTGCTCTGTTTGCTATGCAACTGTTTCAAATCTGTTGTTTTGGGTTAATGGGAACACCCATGCATGTTGTTATAACTAATCCTGGAATGTGTTCATGACTAACCAACATATGTTGTAAAACCTCAACACCATAGTTATCTGGGAAGGCCAATCCCAGTGAATAAGCCTGTCCCGCCTCAACTGCCCATAGCACTGAGCCCCAGCACATCTGGGACCCAACCCGGGACCTCCTCGTCTGCTGGTCCTGCACCACCTTCAGGTGGAACTGCGTCAGGGGATGGGCCCCCCCCCCTGGCAGCGGGCATGGACAGGACACCGTCCTCCATAGTCAGGTCTAAGAATTGGTTCATAGCAAGCTTCAAAAAGGAGTTCGGAGATCAGCTACACCAGCTTGAGGGCTGCATGGCACATCTTGACGGTCAGCCTGCCCCTCCTGCTCAGCCCCCAGCACAGTCACTTTTGGGGCCGTGAAGGTGCAGTGGTGACTGCCCATGGGTGGGGACTTCAGTCCCTCTGTATCCATTTGGGGACTCATGGGCATCTGATTTCCAACCACCTTCCCAGTCCAAGGTGTTTACCCCCCACACGTGTCATATACAGCACCTGTCTGCTGTCTTGTCTGTCTTCCTACCCAAATATACCTACTATCCTTCCCCAACATCCCACTCTCATCTTATAAACAAAAAAAAAAAAAAAAAAAAAAAAAAAAGGCAATCTGTTCCCAAACAAAAATGTTGACTCATACATAGCTGTCCATTTTGCACACATGTCCACTGGACACATGTAATCTGGTCTAATTGGCTTAACAACACATTACTTTTGTCCTCACCCCTCACTCAGGGGTTTGAGTCTCCAAATTCACCTCGCATTTCTGTACAAATGCACAGCAGTTGCTGTATCAGAAATGGACAGCTATGGACCTTCCCTACACCCGTCCTGCACATCCCTAGCTATCTTTCATATTGTTTTTCCCTCTGTGTGCCCCCTTTTTCACCACTTTCCTATCACCCCTTTTTTCTTTTCTTTTAAAGAAATGAGTGTGGGGATAAGCAGGAGTAAGCTGCAGTAAGCAGCAGTAAGTGGCAGTAAGTGAGATTGAGCAATGATAAGTGATGCCTACAGAGGTTAAGCAGTTTCCCATTTAAACATGTGTTGGCATCGCTTACTAATATGCAAACCTGTGCAAACCCACTTACAACTGCTTAAAACTGCCTTAATCACCCTCTCTCCATCAGCCACTGTTCTGCCCAACAACAAAATAATCACCCCTACCAAGACTTGTACCCAGGACTGCATACACCATAGTCAGAGCAATGTCCCACTATACCATTTCACTTGTAGCAATGAATGCTGATTTTTCAAATATATCATTCAGTACAGGTATAAAATAGCAGGGAACAAGCACTGTGGAATCAGTCATGCTTAGTATATATAAATATACACATATAGATATGTATGGTGATAGATAAATATGAAAAAGTATATACATCAGATATATGGAGCTATACATATAAAACAAATACTTATAGAATATATACATATATATTGTTATATAAATGTATGTATAGATATCAAAAAAGGAATATATATATATATATATATATATATATATATATATATATATATATATATATATATATATACTCATAACATGTAGTGGAGTCACACCCAGCACCATACCTCTCCACCTCTTAGTGCAAGAATTCTGGACAAAGGCTGTCAAAATGGGGTAACAATAGGCCAAGACCAGGGACATAATGTATTTACTGCATTTATAAATATAGAATGTTGCTACAGTAACAGCGTTTGTGTCAGCATACATGTCCAGAAGGATGTGAGTTCTGAAAGTGAAATGTATGTCATCATTTATTGACAGAAGTCCTCACATCATCACAGTGATTTACCACATAAATGAAAATAATGATTCTGTGGAACAGAACAGAAATATGAATAATAAACCTGGACAATCTGAAACAATCTGACCAGTCGAGCGGTATTCTCAGAACCCCTTAGTGCAACAAATCTGGACTGTCAGGCCCCAGTGGCCTAATGGATAAGGCATTGGCCTCCTAAGCCAGGGATTGTGGGTTCAAGTCCCATCTGGGGTGATATAATATTGGGTTGGAAGGGTGGCCTAATGGTTAAGGTGTTTGCCTTACAAACATAAGGTACAGGGTTTAAATCTTGCATGGGGATAACTGGCTAGGCTTGCAAGGGCATTTAGCCTAGTACTAACCTATGAACCAAGCCAGACAAAGAGGTGGAGTAAAGTCATGAAACTGGGAACATATCCCAAATACTGGTGTAGATAAGGTGATGCAGTAACACCGTCCTGTCTGTTGTAACATATATTGACTGGAATAGCCCAAGTCCAAAACCAAATTACTCCCACTAGTTACTGACATAAATCTTCACATCATCCCACTGATGTGTAAGACATGCACAACACATATGGGGGCCAGGCAACAGTACATCTGATAAACATCTGGACATAACATCACAGTAGGGAAACTACACTGAGCTGCTAGGCATGTCACCAAATACTGTCTAAACTACATGCAGACTGACACAACACTAACCCAATTTTGCTATGGGGGAATACACATGTAATTGCAAATATATCAGGCACTTCAGGGATGTAACAGCACTGACAGACACCAGTGTGAAAGTGCATACCCATAACCAATCTCACCACATTCAAGGTGACATACTGGTAAGCCACATGAACAGTAGAGCATATGGACTGTTTGAACAAAATCATCAGCATGTCTGCCACTCACACACTACCCCTACATATAATGGCCCAATTCACAGTGTAGTCTGATGCCTGACTGTGGTATGGGACATGTGTCAGTCTGCTCCTACAAACATATACACCTGATAGACCACCAGAAGCTGGAGCAGCATGCAAAGTTAGATAGAAAAGGACCCATAACTCTTACATCTACCCTCTCCCTACACAGGCCAAATAACACATTCACAATACACTGGTAAACAATCCTAACAGTCTGTCAACAATTGCCAGAAATACACAGTCCTCTCAACTGTATAGAGTCCCACAGAACATCCAGGCTTTGTCCTCATATATAAGGCCTCCTCCACATAACATTTCTGGCAGTCTGATATATCACTGGGATGATATCAGGAATGAAGTCACTATATAATGATATACTATACCTATCCACCTCTTACAGCATGACATATGGACAAAGTCTGACATACTTGGGGGCAGAGGCCCAAACACAGGGGCATTATTGACATATTGCTGTCATAAAATGAGAAAGGTGCTGGTGTAACAGGGTTGTTGTAACATATCTGTTCTGAGGGATATGAAGTCAGAAACACAAATGCATGTTACCATTTACTAACTGCAGTCCTTAGAGTATACTACTGAATTTCCAAGGCCAAAAAATGTGTGAATAACACACCAAATATAAAAGTCCAAACTCTGGCCAGTCTGTGGATAGCCCCACAGTTGAGAGTTATGTCAACCACATAACACTATCAGACTTAAAATCATGCAGAGCAGCCGTAGCCACACGAACCCTGTCAAGCTAGCATTACTTCAACTGTATAACAGCAATACTTAAATTCTGTCCCTATGTCTGGAACATTCTCCCACAGTTTGTTGGGCTGTCTCTACAGTCACACACCTCTATGAAGTCCTCCTCACACGCAAGGAAAAGGGGCAATGCCCACTTGAAGTTCTCAGTTATAGGAGTGTGTTTCCATGCTGTTGGGTATAGTAATGATACCACAGCTGTTCTCCATGCAATTAGCAAGTGGGGGACTCCAACTGGTGCACAGGCCATCAGCTGCTCATGAGCATTACCTACTAAAGGCAAGCTGCTGCCTATACAAAATAGATGTATATCCTACACCTGTCTCAGAGAGAGAGAGAGAGAGAGAGAGAAAAAGAGAGACAAACAGACAGACAAACAAACAAACAGACTGACAGACACACACACTGAAACTGACGGATTAAACCAACTGAACCGGAAAAAAAAAAACACAGGTATGTCAAACAATTAAGCATGTAATGGAATGTAGAAGGGGATATGTAAACATGCAAAATAGGAAATTCAAACAATATTATGTCTCAGCAACACATGCTGTACTGAAATATTGCTGAGCAGAACCTATGGCCATAACATCTATGTCTGCCTGCAGTGACATAGAACACAGCTCAGGGCCCTGAGTCACCCCAGGAAAGGATGGCTCACATACGCCTGTGTGTTGCACAATAGTGACTGTAACACTGCTAGGCCAGCTACTGGGATGTTGCAGATATCCATATGTTAATTGTCAATACAAATATGATATACATGTTTGTCTCAGACATGTGATGGACCTATACAGGGTATTTGCATACTGAAATACCGTCGCAGCTGTGTGTTGAACTGCATGTGATATACTGAGCTCATACCATTCAACTGTCCAGTGTTATGCACACTGATCATATGTGTGCCTCATATTTATAGTTATGTCATCAAGAGTTGTGTTATGTCTGGCAAATAATTGTAAACCTGTGAACACTGATATTACAACATCACTTTCTTTTTCTTTTGACTGTAACCATGTCTTCCAGTCTTCTGCATCTTGCTTTGTCACACCAACCACCTGCATGTCCACTATCACCATATACATACACCCTATCTCAGGCCTTCTTCTTTTCCTCTTACCTGGCATTCTCGTCCTTTCCAAAATATACTCAGCATACCTTCTCATCACATGTCCAAACCAACATAATCCTGCCACTCTCTGTCTTTCTCCCCAAGCTGTCCAACCTGGGTAGACCTCCTAACATACATATTCCTAATCCTGTCCACCCTCATAACACCCAGTGCAAATGTTAACCTCATTAACTCTGCTACGTCCAGCTCTGACTTGTGCCTCTTTTCGCAATGCCAATGTCTCCAACCCATATAACATAGCTGGTCTCACTAACCTCTTTTAGAGCATCCCTATCACTCTTAATGGTACTTGTCTGTCACAAATCACTCCTGACACTGTTCACCACCACCCACATCATGCCTGTAATCTCGTCTTTGCCTCTCCCCCACACTCACCATTACTGTGAACTGTTGTTCCCAAGTATTTACACCTATCCACCTTTGTAAACTGTACTCCCTGCATCCTCACCATTCCTCTATCCTCCCTCCCATTCACATACGTATCTTCTGTTTTAGTCCTGCTGACCAGCATTCCTCCCCTCTCTAGACCATACCTTCACCTCTCGAGGGTCTCCTCAACCTGTTCCCTACTCTCACTACAGACTACAATGTCATCTTCAAACAGCACAGTCCACGAGGACTCCTGTCTGATCATGTCTGTCGACCTGTCCATTGCCACTGCAAATAAGGAAGGGGTCATAGCTGATCCCTGATGTACTCCCACCCCCACCTTAAATGCACCTGTAACTCCAAATGCAAAACTCACTGCTGTTACACTAGCCTTGTACATATCCTGTAGCATTCTTATGGATTCCTCCGCCACTCCTGACCACCTCATACAATACCACAACTCCTTTCTAGGCATCCTGTCATATGCTGACTCTAAGTCCACAAAGACACAATGCAGCTACTTCTGACCTTCTCTATATGCCCCCATCAACACTCTCAGAGCAAACATCACATTTGTACTGCTCTTTCCTGGCATGAAACCATACTGATGATCAGTAATCCTCACCTGCCTTCTTAACCTAGCTTCCATCACCCTTTACCATTACCTCATGCTGTGACTGATCAATGCTATTCCTCTGTAGTTACTACAGCTCTGCACACCACCCTTATTCTCATAATCAGTACCCAATCACATTTTATCCACTCCTCACGTATCCTCTCACTTTCCAAGATTACAATAAACAATCTGGTTAAAAAGACTACTGCCATTTGTCCTAAAAACCTCCATGCTTCCACAGGTATGTCATCTGGACCAGTAGCCTTTCCATTCTTAAACCTTTTCATAGCTATCCTTACTTCCCACTTAATAATCTGTTTCATGCCCTGATTCACCATACCCACATCATCCAACCTTCTCTCTCTCTCATTCTTTTAATTCAACAGCCCATCTAAGTACTGTTTCCACCTGCTTGACACAGTCTCATTGCTTGTGAGTACACTTCCACCATTATCCTTTATCAGCCTTATTTGCTGCACATTCTTCCTAGCTACATGCCTCTGTTTGGCCAATTGGTACAGGTCATATTCTCCATCCTTGGTGTCCAACCTTACATACAACTCTTCAGATGCCCCATTCTCAGCCTTTGCCACCACTCACTTTGTCATGCACCCCATTTCCCTATACACCTGTGTACTTTCTTCATCTGTCTGACAATCCCACTTGTCCTTGGCCAGACTATTTTTCTGTATAGTCCCTTACTTCCTCATGCCACCACCAGATCTCCTTGTCCTCCTTCCTCTGTGCAGATGTCACACCAAGCCCTGTTCTATTCATCCCCCTTATTAGCTCAGATGTAGTTACCTAAATATTTGCTAAGCCTTCACTGCCACCTACTGCCTGTCTTAACTCTTCTCTGAACTCAACCTCACAATCACCCTTTCTCAGTATCCGCCATTTGATCCATAGTGCTGCCCTCACACTCCTTCCCCTTTTCTTTATCACCAATGTCATCCCACAGACCAACATTCCATGCTGCTTAACTATACTTTCCCCTGTCACCACTTTAGAGTTACCAATCTCCTTCAAACAGGCCCACCTGCATAGGAGATAATCCACCTGTGTGCATCTTCCTCCACTCATGTATGTCACCCTATGCCCCTCAGTCTAGTAAAAGTATGTATTCACCACAGCCAAGTCCAACCTCTGTTGCAAACTCCACCACCATCTCACTTTCTGCATTCCTTTGCTTAACACCATACCTACCCATCACTTCTGCATCCCCTCTATTCCCTTCACCAACATGCCCATTGAAATCTGCTCCAATCACCACTCTATTACTCTTGGGTACACTCTTCACCACTTCATCCAACCACACCAAAGTATGTCTGTCTCATCCATCACACATGCAATTAACAAAGCATATGCACTAACAACTGTCATCATTACATCATCAATTCCCAGCCTCCTAAACATCACTCTACCCAACACTCTTATCACCTTCACAAAAACTCTTGGCATAATGTTCCTTCAGGTTAACCCCTACACCAGTTCCCCTCCCATATACACCATGATAGAACTATTTGTACCCGACTCCAGTACGCACATCTGTACACCCCTTCCATCTGCTCTCTGGTATACACACTATATCCACCTTTCCTCTGTCCAGCAAATCAGCTAGCTCTGTCTCTATACCAGTCATACTCACAACATTAACAGTTCCTACCCTCACTACCACACCTGCAGCCTTTCTCCCCTTTGCCTGCCATATGACCATCAGACATCCTCCAGGGTATGTCTATGAATGTAAAAACTAGTGCACTATCAAATGACATATGTGTGTTACAGCAATCTGAAGAAAGTGTCACTAATTGTAGCCCATAGCCCACCATGTATGTGCAGTGTCCTCCAGATGTCCTGCCCTAACAGGTTGATATGACTGACTGAGCAGCAAGACTATAATTACAGTGGGCCACACTGACACAGAACAGAAATGTATAGCAGGCATTGCCTGTGCATATGTATATATGGGTACATATACCTGGCTGCCTCATAACAACTGACATAGGATGCAAAACATTAGGTAAATAAGCTGTACATGTTGTACATGTGTGTAACCTTAGTTTCTGTGCATCCAGCAGAGTTAGACTTCTACATCTACTGGTTGTGGCATTGCCCTGACACATACATGGGTATTATAATAAGTATGAGTATCACTTTGAAATTGTAGAGGTGGCCAACTGTGTTCTGACCCTGTGCCCTGTGTACTCCAAACAGATATATGACCACCAACATAGCTGCATGGCCTCAGCAATACCTTACTTGTAAAGCCTGTCTCCACGAAAGTAGAGTAAACCCCTTTGCTGGACAGCAGCAATGCACAAAGCACATAATGTGATGTTACATTGGCTGTATAGGGCAATGTAGGAGCAGGCACCAACTGTGCAGCATGTCAACCTTTGTCTGAATGAGCATATTAGGTCACAGATGGATTACTGTTAGGCTAAATATGAGTACAAATTGGACACATCCACTAAGGGCAATCACAAAGCCATCTTCACATATGTCTGCAGTCTCAGAGGTAACAACCAAATCCACCCTGTAATGGTGGTCAATCATAGCACATACACACACACACACACACACACACACACACACACACACACACACACACACACACACACACACACACACCATAGCTACAGCCAACCTGCTGCAGACAGGTTTAGGGCAAACATCACTCCCCTGGCTCACCATCAGTATAGGTGGATATGCATAGCACACACACCCCTCCCCTCATCATCATGGATCAGGTGTAAACTGCCTAATCAAAGTTAACAAAAGCAAGTCCCCTTAGGGCCTGATCAAATTCCAGTCTGCATCCTACATGAACCCAGGCATATGCTTCCACCTCCATTACACATTGCATGCAAGCAAAGCCTGAGCACCATTGACATCCCATCTGCAAGGAACATGGCCACTGTCATCCCTCTACACAAACATGAATGATGAATGGTGGTTTATGCAATGTACTGACCCTCATTGGGGGGAACATGACACATCAGGACCAGGAGTACAATGCATGTTCATACAGTGGTGCCAGGTACAGGGGTATGATGTGTTTGTAAGTGGTGAATAATGATAGTCCATATTCATGTGCTGGCTCTCTAAAGAATTCTTGGCAATGTCTGAGCTCCTGTGATGTGTTTCCCTGTTTATGTCTTCCAGGTGCCACGCAGCGGCAACCACCTTACACTGATGTGGAGACAGCAGCCATCACAGAAGCTGTAATCTTAAACTTTGCCATCCTTTCTGGCCATAGCTGGCAAAATCTGTGGGAGTGGACTGTCCTGTGGGATGAGATCATCCTCAGAGTGAATGTCTTGGGCCACCATGGATGCACATACAATCAGGTTAGGCATAGAGTGACTGACCGTGATACGTCATGCCCGCCAAAGAGCTGCTGCTGTAGTGAGGGACCATAATGCTACTGGTGGGGGGCCAGCCACACAGGCCCCAATTGCAGCGACAGAGGATTTCCTTGCCAATCTTGGGGTAGCACCCACACAAACTAAAACACTGGAAAAAGCAGTTGTGGAGGTGGGTGGCACCCAGGCAACAGGCAAGGAGCATCTAGGTAAGGCCAAAGTGCACATCAATGTAATGAGGTAGCATTTAAGCTGTCTTCTATAGAGTCTCTAGATGCATATGTCAGTGCAAAATGGATTAGTGGGTGGGGTGTAGTAATGCACACAAGTGCACATCTATGGTGAAGGATAGAAAATTGTGTAATATCATAGTATGTACTGTACCTGTGCAGAAACGTAGCGCTCATCTTGTACCAATACCTAATGTGAATCTGCTGACAATACCTCTCCCTCACAACTACATAGGTCCCTCTGGTCTGCACATGGGACAGCAGCCTGAAGCCAGTAAGTATGGGATTTTCCTGTTGTGGTTTACCAGTACCCCAGGCATGTTAAAGCTAATGCATGTGACCATGCACACAACTATTACACTCAGCCATTTGGCAATTTCTGCATGTTCACTTGTGGTGGTGTTTACTGCATTGCATCATGGTGGTCATCACAGGGACCTATTTGCAGGACATGTCAGAGATATCACATATCTGTAGCATACCTCACAACCTGTCATTGCAAGACATCTGGACAAAGACTGACAAAATGGGGGGACAAAGGCCAAATATCAGGTTATATTTATAAATTAGTGGCATGCAGTGCATATAAAGGGTGTACACACCTGTTAGAATGCCTGGTATTTGTGATAAACAAAAAATTAGAGCACAATAGACAAGTTCAAAATACTACCAACCTTTCATGTGACCTATAACCTGTACAATTCAATTGTAAAGCAAACAAATCTATTAGGAAAACAATAATGACACATAACAATAGTACAACAACCTAGATGCATATGTGTGCACAGGCTAAAGCTACTACTGTGTTGAGGCAGCTTTTGATATAACTACAGCAGCACATCTTATTGAGTACACACCTGCCATCAATTACAGACACTCTTTGATTAACAGCAAATAATGGTCAGTTGTCCTATCTGGATTATCCTAATATATACCCAGTTGCCTGTTACAGCAACAGTCATGGTTCACATAGAGCTGATGAAACGGCTAAGGGGGCACATATTTGAGATGCATCAGCCTGGAGAAGGGTACCAAAATATTTCCACAGCATTGCACATACCATGGAACACAGTGCAGACAGTCATCAAAAGGTGGTGAAAATATGAGGCTACATTGACATTGCAGAGTGGACATCCCACCAAAGTCTATGAGAATACAAGAACAAAAGTGGCCAGGGAGGCTTCCTGGAGCCCTACAGCAACAGTGAAGGAGTAGCAGGAATCCCCGGCAAGTACTGGGTGTGCACTATATGTCACAACAATTTCAATGCTCTCCATATGTCCTGTTTATATGGTAGAGTTGGAAGATGACAGAAGTTCCTCACACCAAACAATATCCAGGCCTGGTGAAAGCCTAATAACAATACATCAGATCTCCAAAAAGCAAGTGGGAGAATGGGTTATGGTAATATGGGATCATGGGTGAACTCTTTGGCCACATTTCGGACAGGTGTGTTTGGTGCAATAACACCACTGCACATCACTACAACAACACCACCCCCAGGGTGAAGCATGGCGATGGCAGTGTCCTGCTTTGGGGTTGTCATTCACAAGCTGGAACTGAGGCTATAGCCAAGTTAGAGGGGATTATGGACAGTTCCAAACACTGGTCCCTTGTGGCTCCAATCCTTCTGGTGTCTGCCACATAGTTGTGGATGGTGAGGAATTCCTCCTTTTCACACAACAATGGTCCAAACCATACATCCAAATCAACAAAGGGATGGCTTCACTAGAACACATGCAATGTTCTGCACTGGTCGAGTCAGAGCCCACACCTACATCCAATAGGATATATGCAGGGTGACCTGAAGAGAGTAGTGCACAGGGGATGCCCTTGCAATCTGACATAGTTAGAGGTGTTTTGCAAAGGAGAATGTGCAAACATTGGCAGGTCAAGATGTGCCATGCTAATAGACACCCTCCCAAGAGGACTGCATGCTGTGATTAAATGAAAAGGTGCTTTAATAGAGTATTACTTTAAGGGTGTGCACACTCATGCAACCAGCCTATTGTACTTATTTCATTTACCATATGTTACCTGTAACTGATGTGAATGTTCTTCAGTTGGATTGCACAGGTTATATGTCATATGAAATGATGGCAATGTTATGACCTGATTTCTGAGGTCTCATGTGATATATCACAAAAACCTGGCATGTTAACAGGTGTGTGTACACTTACTATATCCACTGTAAACTTGGGAAGTTGTTTGAGTAACTGGCTTGGTTTTAACATACATGTACTGCAGGGTATACAGTCTGCACCTCAAATTAGGCCATTAATTAGTGGCACTAATCCACAGGTCAACCCAGTAATATATCAGACAAACACAGGAGTTATGAGGAACAGACCAAACATATGAGCCACACATGTAGAAATTCAGCAAAACCCTGTACAGTTGGAAGGTATGTTCTGTAGGAGTTGCCACAGTGCTATACAGGTGAACAGCAATAATTTATATGGGTGCAGTGTGTGCTAGGTGAAGGGCCATCACCTACTAACACCACTCACATATTCCAGAGGTGTATAGTAGTAGTAATGGTAATTGGAAAGGGCTGCACTGCATGATGCTGAGGGTCTGTCCAGAGTGTATATGTTATTGTCTGACTGTGTGTCGTGAATGTCCCCAGTCAGCTAATGTGAGGTCTGTGTAAGCCATTGAGGCACCTCACCTGTGTGTGTGTGTGTGTGTGTGTGTGTGTGTGTGTGTGTGTGTGTGTGTGTGTGTGTGTGTGTGTGTGTGTGTGCGTGTGTGTGCGTGCGTGTGTGTGTGTGTGTGTGTGTGTGTGTGTGTGTGTGTGTGTGTGTGTGTGTGCCTTATAGTGTCAGTAGTAATTTACATATGTTGTTTTTCCCTTACAGGTGGACATGGTGGCTGTGATCCCTCCTGCTCTGATACTGATGTCAGTGTCTCTGCAGACTCTGACCATGATTATACTCATATTAAGACATAGGTGGGGTTGTCAGGGGCTGAATCTGTGCCATTGGTTGGCATCCAGCTATTGTCAACCCCATCCCTAGACACAGTCACAATGCCCACACATACTCCATCACCAGTGGCCACATATAATAGACAGTTGGTGGCATGGAAAAGGCTACTGTGTTGACTATGGCAAGTGAGGGTGCAGGCACTAGCCATAGCCAGTGTGCTGGTGAGGTCCTACTACAGGCAGAAGGGCAGGGGTGCCCAGAGGAGGATTGCAGCCTGTCATGTCCCTGTTGTAAGTGCCACAGCAGCAGTCACCAGACGCATGTTTCAGGCCATCATGTGGGCACAGGCACATAATGAACATAATACCAGACATATACACAGGGTCGTGGATGAACACATCCCTGGTGTCCGTGGTGACATTTGTGAACTCACTGCAGTCATCCAGTAGCATACTGAGGTAATGGATAGACTGTGGGGGGAGAGACCTTGTCACTCCTTGACCATGGAATATCAGTGCTTGAGCATTTGGCGGATGATGGCCAGCAGCCATGTGGATGTAGGGCAGCACCACAATCAACTGAGGGTCTATGTGGCAGTGCACCATCACATTCTCATACTGGCAAAACCACCAGCACTACTGAAGAGGGTGTGCTGTCCATGCCATGATGCAGCAGGCCATGGACATGTTATCCTGGCCAGTCCCAACAGGGACGTGGATCCAGCAGACAGCAGTCACCATCGGGGAATAGTACGGCACCTGGACTCGGCCCTGGTGGCATTGGTGATAGCCTTGGCAGGCCAAGTTCCCGTGTCCATGACCAGAGACGGTGAACTGTACACACTGCCATGTACAGCCCACAGCTGTCCAAAATGCTACTGTGTATGGCACCCACATGGCATGACTGTGTGCATACAAACACAGACATCACCATCAGACAAGTCACCTCCACACACACACACACACACACACACACACACACACACACACACACACACACACACACACACACACAAACCCTGCACAGCCCATTTAATGAACACCCTTCAAACACACACACATATGATGTCAACCATATGGCCCAGCCTAGGCTTCTGGCAAACCCACACAACACCCTGTGCATATGATGATACCTGTACCACATCCATGCCATCCATACCATTGATGCAGTGACATGCTAATATGGGTCTGATGCACAGGGTGACTTTAGTAGAGTGTAGCTATTTAATGCTGTGTAAGGTGCTGTCATCTGGCATTTGTAATGGGTGCACATCAGAGTGTGTGTGTACCTCTCAGCCATGATGCATTATTGGTGTTAGTAACACTAAGAAAATGTGTTCTCACATGCTGTATTCTGTTTGTCGTCCAGGTGTCTGTGTGTCAACAGGAAGTAGCCCTGCAGACATCACCAATGAGGGATATGACAGTGTTGTAACACATCAACCATGTCATTGCTGAGGTACAGCTGTATCTGCACACATTTCCAAGGTCTGTGTAACAGTTCTTGCATGTGCCTCCCAGCTTATAGGGCTGAGGGATTGCATCTAAGTCTATGGTGGCTGACATCAGCTCTAGTAGAGTGGACAATGGAAAGTGTGGTGGGTGAAACACACCTCGGATTGCTAATGCCTTCAACCCCAGAGTATATTGTGTTGACCAAACACACAGACAATACTGTTCACACACACACACACACACACACACACACACACACACACACACACACACACACACACACACACACTTGCCAGTACTGACATTAGCAGACCAACCTATCTTGTTATTTGTACCATACTATTTCATACTGTTGCACAGGGCTTATATGGCTAAAGAGTGTCTACAGATACCACTATGGTTGATGTGAACAGCGGACCTCATACAGTAGACCTAGGAATGTGTACTGTGAGTACCATTGCATAAAATATGAAACCATGCTCATCCAATGGATGTCATTCTTACACAAACACACACACACACACAAGATACTCATCTCTCGCACACATTTGCTAGGACTGAGATTAGAGCCCTTACCTACTTATTGTTACTACTTTGCTATGCATTTATCACATACACCACGGAGGTCATGGGGTGACACTTGTCCAAAGGTACTTCTAAGGTGAGGGACATCATCAGGCCATGCAAATTATGATAATGAGTGGTGTACTGGGTGAGACAGGCCACAAAATGCTGTAACCTACACATGTACACACTTATACACACACACACACACACACACACACACACACACACACACACACACACACACACACACACTCTTGCTGGGACTCATATTAGAACCCCTAGCTATGTAGTCATTGGTATTACAGGGTTATGTAGTTACCACACAAACCACAGACCTTATAGGTTGGGGAGTGTCCCAAGGTACCTATATAGTGATTAACATCTACAGCACTTGTAAGGTATGGCAATGGCAGTTGTACTGGGTGAGACGAACCACCAACTACTTTCACCTACATGTTTACACACTCACAAATACTTTTATACACACTAATGCAGACACACACACACGCATACACACACACACACACACACACACACACACACACACACACACACTTGATAGTACTAAGATCCATAGGTTGAAATATTCATAGGTGTGTACATGGCAAATGGCCATGGAGGCTTTACAAGGCGAGCCTATGGGAATACACTGGCATCTTGCCACCTGACAATACTCCCCAGTGTGTCTACTGAGTATAGTCACTGGAGTGATCCATAGGGTGTGTATTCTATTCCCCATCCACTCCTCCTGATTTCTTTTGAAGAGGGTAAGTGATGTCTTCTGCTTGACATGTATGCAACATCTATTCCATAGCGTGGCCTGTCTCTGGGTTGTGAACCTGTCTCTCCAGCATGTCCTGTTGATTGTGAGGATGGGGTTGAGGTATCCAGGGCATGTTGTGTGGACAGATTGGTTTCTTTGGATGTAGCATTCCTGACAGGGTTGGGTCAGACATGGCTGTGTATGTCAGGCAGAGATCGCACCTAAGTACCCAATATGAGACAGATATTCATTGGAGTTGTTGGAATCTGTCCATATGGGGCAAGTGTGTAGTACCGAAGATCCTCTTAGTGAAGTACATTTGCAGCTTCTCCTGTTGTTGCTGGTGTCCAATGGGGTACATGATGAATGGGCCATAGTACACATTGATTGGCCTACTGACGGGAGAGTACAGGGAAACACTGTCCTTTTACTTCTCGGATTCAACACTCTTAGTCAGGAGAAGTGACACATGGAAGGTCTTTCGGAAGACAGTGGCACTGTGATGGTCAACAGAGAGTTCACTGTCAACCTGTATTCCCAGTTCCCTTATACCAACATCACTGTTCAGTGGACTACCATCAATGTATTACTTTATAGGAACCATGTCATATCCAAAAGGGATGGCAACACATTATCTGGTACTGAGCTTATGTCCAGGGTTCTGACAACAGTCATAGGTCTCAGAGAGGCCTTTGTGAAGGATGTCAACCTCACGTGTGGGGGTAATAATAGCACCCACCTTGTAGTTATCTGCAAACATTGTCAGTCAGGGGCACCTTTTTATTGGGCTGGTCCTCAGAGGTGTGGATCCCAAACATGAGGGGACCCAGGTCCACAACTTGTGGGACTCCACTCATGACTGTTCAGCAGTCTGACATGGAGTCTGCTGCTTTCACATTGTGAGTTCTAGCTGTGAGCTAATTTGCAGGCCACCTACTGATGTAAGGGTTGCTGCCTACCGGAGTGTGTTTGTGTAAGATTCCTGAGTGGGGAGTGATATCCAAGGATTAGATTAGCTGCCGATCTTGTTATCTATTCCATACTGTCACATAGTTATTGCACATGGCACAATGCTTATAGGGCTGCAGAGTGTCTACAGGTCCCTCTACAGTAGATGACAACTGTGGACCTTGTAATGTGGACACTGAGACATGTACTGGGTGGGAATAGCAAAAAATAGCAAAACCCACCCCCAATGGATATGGTTCTCACACAAACACAACAACCCACTCACAGACAGAATACTGGTCTTGCACACACACATACACACGCTTGCCAGGACTGAGATTAGAACCCCTACCTATCTATTCATTGCTACTACAGTGATACGCATCTATTGCACATGTGATGGAGCTTATAGGGTGAAGGTTGTTCAAAGGTATTTCTATGGTGAGGAACATCACCAGCCTTTATAAAGTAAGGCAATGGGTGATGTACTAGGTGAGAGAGGCTGCAAAGTACTTTAAACTACACATATACACACTTACACACAACATTTGCCAGAACTGGGATTAGAACTCCTACCTAACTAGTTATTTGTACTGTAGTGTTACACAGTTATCTCACACACTACAGAGCTGATAGGGCTGATACTTGATAAAATGAACTTCTATGGTGACTGATATCTGCAGGACTGCTAAAGTAGGGCAATAGGAAATGTATTGGGTTTGAATGGACCCAAAATCTTTAATTTATAAACACACATGCACTTTTATATTTGCCAGAACTGAGATTAGAACTCCTGTTTAACTAGTTATTTATATTAGAGTGTTACACAGTTATCGCATGCACCACAGAGTTTATAGGGCTGAAACCTGATGAAAGGGACTTCTAAGCTGACTTGAAATCTGCAGGGCTGCTAAAGTAGGGCAATGGGAAGTGTACTGGGTTTGAATGGACCCAAAATCTTTACCTTATAAACAGACACATACGCACACTTTTACATTTGCTTGGACTGAGATTAGAACTCCTACCTAGCTAATTATTTGTACTACAGTGTCATGCAGTTATCGCACATGCCACAGAGCTTATAGGGCTGAGCTCTGATGAAAGGGACTTTTAAGGTGACTGTTATCTGCAGGACTGTTAAAGTAAGGAACTGGAAAGTGTACCGGGTTTGAATGGACCCCATATCTTTAATTTATAAACACACACACTTTTACATTTGCCAGGACTAAGATTAGAACTCCTACATAACTAGTTATTTGTATTATAGTGTTACACAGTTATCGCATGGGCCACAGAGCTTATAGGGCTGAGGCCTGAGGAAAGGGACTTATATGGGGACTGTTATCTGCAGGACTGCTATAGTAGGGCAATGGGGAGTGTACTGGGTTTGAACTGACCCAAAATCTTTAACTTATAAAGACACACATTTTTACATTTGTCAGGATTGAGATTAGAACTCCTACATAACTAGTTGTTTGTATTATAGTGTTACACAATTAGTGCATGTGCCACAAAGCTTATAGGACTGAGGCCTGATGAAAGGGACTTTTAAGTTGACTGATATCTGCAGAACTGCTAAAGTAGGGCAATGGGAAGTGCACTGGATGGGAAAGGCCTGTTAATTCTTAGATCCTACTAACAATGGACTTCTAAGGTGACTGTTACCTGTAGGACTGCTAAACGAGGGCAATGGGAAGTGCACTGGATGGGAAAGGGTTGACAATTCCTAGATCCTACTGACAATTCTCTAAGTGGATGAGCATGCTCACTGTGACCTTCTATAGTAAATGTGGGATTCCATTTCAGGGATTGTTGTACTCCAGGCCGGTTTGTTTTGTGCTACAGCCATACCTCTCAACCTGTTGGTGCAGGATATCTGAAGATAGCCTACCAAAATGGGGAGACAATGGGCCAGACAGTGATTGTGACTATTTCTCTCAGTAATGTATGGGTTGGTAGGGTTAAATGGGTTATTTTAGCAGATATCTGACATATATGACGTTTGACAATGTCATGTATTGTTTCAGTACCTCGTGACATACCTCCTCAGATCATCACAGTGATTTACCAGAGGAATACAGGATGGATGATGCACACACCAATATTATGGGCCAAATGCTATGCATTCTTGCACAATCCAGCCTGTTGAGAGGTGTGCCTGCAACCAATTGGCTGCTGGAGCTGTGGAAATGGTCCAGCACCTTGGTAATATGTTACAATGGTGGAATCTCTGTGCAATTCTGTTCTGGCATGGTCTGATTTCCAGTCCACAGTTGGGTAATATAAGTCAGGCAGGATCAGGGTAACAGGCAGACTCCAGATAGATTTGTAGGGGATAAGATATGTGTGGGGGTTCCTGGGTCAGAAATGTTGGCCTATAGCTACCAGTACTTTACATAGGAGTCTTCTCAAAGGTTGACTGCACTTGGAGCGTCTTGTGTGTGTCAGACTGTTTGACCAGCCTGGAGGGCTGTGTGTGTGTCTCACATATATGTATGGCTCACTTCATTTTGCTTGGCTGTCCACAGTTTTGGGTTAGGATGTTGCATAGGATGAATGATCAGGGAAGGGTGTGTTACTCCCCATGGCTGGGGCCAGGGTTCTGTGGGTGCAGACATGTCACCATCTTCCAGGGTTAGGACTGCCTGCAATGAGCACATTCCCATGTTTAGACTCCTAGCCCTGCCTGTTGACTGCACAGAGTATCACAGAATGTCCAGAATAATGACTCATATATCTGGTTGAGTACCCAAATGAGTGTGGTTTTCTTTTCAATGAAAAATGTTTTGCAAGTCACTCAGGGTTGAAGTCAGATATTACTGACAGTTGAAATTGCAGTTTCAGACTTTATACCCTTCAGACATTCCATGCTAATGCAATCATTCCATCAACTTTCTAACATTATTAGAGCAGAATTTCGAATGTGCCCTTCTCTTTGGACCTTTATCACCCCATTATTCATGGCTTAGTCCAGATTTCTGGCTCTCTGCGGCTGGCAGGCTTGCTCCTAGCAGTTAGCAGCATGGCCTTTCTTTGCATTTTGTAGACTGTGTCATGTTGGTGTTATGGACCCCATGACACTTCCTAACAGGGCACTGTGGGTGAGGCACAGGCATTTGCCAGAGGCCTGTAGGCAAAGTGTGACAGATGCAGGCCATCTGTAACAAGGCAGTGCATTCTGATGATCATATGTTCCCAGGCTGATGGCAGTGGATTCCCCTGGGATGGCACCATTAAGTTGACTGGGTGTTACTGACAATTGCTTTCTGTTCATGTTGAGCCATCACTCTAGTTGACAGCTGGATGCTGCTTAAAGCTAGGGAGATGTTACTGCATTTCTATGGGACTATGGGTGGGGGGATGACACATCTGTACATAATACACATTTGCAGAGACTGTGCTGATATTTGCTTAACATTTTGGCCCCATTTACCATAGTGGTGTGCCCTATCTTTGAGACTACAGGCATAACAGTATCAACCACAGGTCAGATTGTTCTGGCATAAACATTTTTAATTTCAGACTTCTTACCTTTCAGAGCCATACTGCCACTGCCAGACCTGCTGTGATATCACTGTGCAAGTCTGTAGGTGGGAATTTCATGGATGTCACCATGTGGGGGCTTTGCCAGACATTTATTTAAGGTTTTCTACAGCTGATCTGCTGGGTGAGGCTGGGGGTGAGTATGGGACCCCTACTTTGATATCCATGCATGTGATCTATAACCCCACCCCCAGTTATTTGGCTCACCATATATACTGCAGTGGTATTTGTCAAATACGGTGGTACTGCATAGTGTGGGTAAGCCAGTACTGGGAATACACTTCCTGCTGTCCCACAGAGCTGTCAGTTGTCTGCTGCTATCCCAGTAAGCCACCCCATTCCCTTGCATGCTTGCATCAATACCATAGGTATGCTAGCAGAACATTCTACTCCATTCATTTATTGTTAAGAAGACTGACTTACCTAGTGCCTGAGGAAGTTGTGAGGATGGTGCTAGATGGCTGACTACGTCGGATGCATGCAGTAGACTGCCTATACATGGTAAGGTATAGGTAGTATGATGTTTGGCATCCATTTTAGTGTGTGTGTGAGACAGAGAGAGATCAGTCCCTGGGGCCCTGCAGTGTCAGTGTATGTGCTATGTGTTGCCTCTTTGCCAAGGACAGGGCATACTGGGCACACCTCTGCCTGCAGGGGTAGGCTCAGGATGTTCCTCCTCTGAGTCCCTCTGTGCCTGTGGAGACCTTGACAATGATGGGGGGGGCTGTGTGGCCCTTCCCTGTTTTGTTCCTGCTGCAGCTGTTTCCACAGGATCACATTGTGTAGCATGGCACATACTATGAACATGTGTGCACATGTGGCTGAAGAATACTGCAAGGCTCCACTGGATATGTCAAGGCAGTGGAACTGTGACTTGAGCATCGCAAACACATGCTCTATAATGATCCTGGTTTGTGCATGTGCCTAATTATGGCATTCTTGTGTGGGTGTGTGTGCATTTCTGAGGGTGTCATCAGCCACGGCTCCAGTGCATAGCCAGCATCCCCCCCAAATAGCCATATGGGATTTCCCCTCTGGTGAATGCCTGGTACAGGTGTGACAAATGCCAGATGTGGGAGTTGTGATAGCTTCTAGGGTTGCCAGTGCAGACATTCATGATAATGCCCTGGGCATCGCACATGACCTTGCATTTGATGGAGTGTAATCCCTTGAGGTTTAGGTAGAATCTACCCTGGTCACCAGGTGGTGCTTTGATGTGGACGTGCATGCAGTCTATGGCACCCAGTACCTCCAGGAATTCTGCTACACATTGGAAGAGACGCATATTGCTGGTCCTCTCCTCACGGGTGCTGGGGAAGTAAATGTGCTCAGCGGTATGTGGTCTTATGGTATCCAGGAACTGGTGGAGTATCTTGGATGCAGATGCTTGTGAGACACCCATGATATCCCCAGTTGTTCTTTGGAAAGTACCTGTTGCTAGTATTCTTAAAGATACACATACCTTTATATCCACTGGGATGGATTCCCCTCTTTTGGTTATGGGTCTGAGGTGAGGCTGGCACAGCTTAATGAATTACTGAAGTATGTCCCTGTCCACCCTGTAGCACTCTACTATCTCCAGATCATGTAGCCCCTGGTAGGTTACCCTGGGTCTAAACACTCTTCTCCTCCTGCTCGGTCGGTTGTCAGCATTATCCTCCTCAGTGCCCTCGGCCTCATGCACATACTAATAGCTCAAAGCAATAGAAGCCCCTAACATTTTTTGCTAGTTTTGTCAGTTAAAATTCCCCCATATGTGTACATCTATGGTGCAGAGTTTGTGGGAAAAAACAGACTGGAAGGTGTTTGCATGGTTCATAGTGGTGTGCTGCAGATGCTGTCTGTGTGATTGTTTGACTTTGAGACATTTTGCCTGCCAGCTATTTTACCTGTATTTGAGTGGCTGTATTTTGCTATTTCCATTTTTTTTCTTTTCCGCCTTCCCATCTCTGCCCCTTTTAAGCCCCAAGGCCGAGCATGCAAACCCACTGCCTAAATGTAAACAGTGCTGCTCATAGGTTCATAGGTTCATAGGTTCATACTAGGCTATCTGCCCGAGGGCATTTACAAGCCTAGCCCATCGTTTTGTGGCTTACGCCACCCCTTTAGTATGGGGAACTATACCCATTATTTTGCTGTGCCTCTGTCGAGCAGTGACACTGAGGTAATCCCTGGGATATATCTGCGATCTCCCATCCATTGGTCAAGATTTCTCTTGAACAAGGCCAGCGAGGTGCTCTGCCTCACATGTACCGGGATTTTGTTCCACAGCATAGGGAGTCTTTGGGTGATGAATCTATCCCTCCAGCATGTCCTATTAATAGCCGTGTCGAGGTTTAAGTCTCCCGCCCTTGTGGCTCTGATGGATCTAGATTTTTTGAGGTGAAGCATAGTTCATAGCTATTTCCATTTTTTTTTTGTTGTTTGTTTGTTTAAGTCCCTGTGCACACTGCACTGACCCGTTTAGCTAAGGTAAACATATTTTAGCAGAAATGGCCCTCCCTGGACACGAACACACTCTACATTTCATGGTATAAGACATTACAGCCTCAGACACTCCCTCTTGCTTAGCTGTGCTTAGCTAAGCACAAACCCAGGCAACGGAGCTCCAATGTTCTTACAGCAAGCATGACGCACCCTCTTTTCATGTTAGCTGCTCCTCCTGCCTACACTCTCCTGTTCTAGCACCTACAGAATTAGGTGCAGTGTGTGGACTTAGAATATTTTGTTATTCAGTAAATGACCCCTTATTTGCATACCCCATTGCCTTAGTCCATAGTTACTGCTCTGACATGAAGCCTTTCCCCTTGACAACCAGTGTTCCGTGGTAATGTTCTGATTCTGCATGCCAGTGAGTATAATGGCAAAATGCAGACTTCCCCTAGAGTTGAGTTTTTACATTTTTATTTATTTTCGACACAATCCCATTTGCGCAACGCTGCCCTATGCTTAAATGGCCAAGATCGGCCCAAAAAAAACTTTGATTTTTTATTATATTAAGCACTTTCTCATGCCAATGGCCATATATTTGGCCACTGGCATACCTAAAGTTTATAATACATGCTTTTATTTGAGATGTCATGCCTCCATTTTGCTATTTGCAGAAATGTGTTCGGTTAGTAACCAAACACATTTCTGCAACTAGCACTGTTCCTGCATGGATACCTACCAGCTTTCTGAATTGCTAATTCACCTCATTTACATGGTTTTCACCTGAAAATGAGGTAATTAGCATTCTGCATGGCTTTCTGTGCAGGAACAGTGTCGCCAGGCTTGTGCACATCAGATCAGCTGTTTCCTGAATCACTCAGCGGCCATATTCCATGCAGGAGCGGATCTATATTAGCGTATCAAAAGGACTAAATAGTGAAAGCTATTTAGTCAATCTGATACTGCTGAAATGGCAAAATAGCAAAGACATGGGACATCAAATTTTTTCCCAGGGAAAACATTCAGTGGGCCGTCTTCAGGACTTTGCCATTTCCTCCACTATGATGCGATCTTGGAGTTGGTATATTTAAGTAGGGGGGTGTGGGGGTGAAGCCCCCACTTATCTTTGTGTTTAAGTTTTTTTTTTTTTTTTTTGCAGAGCAGCAAATTTTTTCCCTGGGAAAATTTGCTGTTCCATATGTTCGATATTTTGTGGTTTAGACATTATCGGTACTATGAAATAGCGTTCGCTATTTTCATCATACAATAAGGTAATATAGACATGCAGGAGCAGCTAAACTGTTCCTGCATGTAAAAAGACTGTAATGAATCCTGGGGTAGAGTTCAGTTGAGGTACTGGTATGTTGCTGGTGCACATGGTTGTTGGTGGACAATTTCTCACCGATGTCTGCTTTTCCCTACAGTGACATCCCTGTAGTGCATGATATATTTGCAAATGCATGAGTAATTCCCCAGGGCTTATTTGGGGTAGTGTCATGTTGGCCTGACTGTAGTTCACAAGGTGCTGGGTGAAATGGTTGGCAGCTCCCAAAGTATTTTCCCTTCTGAAACATGACTGCAGTCATACCGCTCCACTGTCCAGATTTCTATACACTGTTTTTGGTCTGTTCCTCATAACAGTTGTGGGGTTCTGACAAATCACTGGGATGATGTGAGCATTGACATCAGTATATGATGACAATAATTTGTGTTTCAGACCTGAAATCTATCAGAAAATATATATTAAAATGAACTATAATACTCTAACATACTTCTATGTTTATAACAGCCATATTTCAAATATGTCACTATTGTTTGCCCTTTATCCTCTCACATTGTCAGGCTTTTTGCAGATGTCTTGCAGTAAGAGGTTGAGTATACACACACACACACACACACACTCATATATATATATATATATATATATATATATATATATATATATATATATATATATATATATATATATATATATATATATATATATATATTAAGGCTTGTCATGGATGTGTATTTTCCCTTATGATAAATGACTGTACTGCATGATATGTTTGTAAACGCATTAAAAATCCCTACAACTCAGACGGTGTAGAGGTATGTTGCTGTGATTGAAGTGTACAGGATTCTGGGTTCAAGACTTGGTTTTGATGGCATTGTTTTCATTAATGTTAAATGACCATAGTGCATGATATGTTTGTAAAAGCATTATAAATCAGTGTAGTTTGGATGATGTAGTGGTATGTTGCTGTGTTTGTTGTACACAGCATCCTAGGCTTGAGACTTGGCAGCACTCATTAATTTGTTGCTGGGCAAACAAGGGCTGATGGAGACAGAGCCATTAAAGCACTTTTAAGCAGTTGTAAGTGGATTAAGTCCTCTTAGCTTCACTTAGCGGCGGTTATTCCTGTTTACACCTGTGCTAATTTTAAATAAAGAAAAGAAAAAATGGTGATAGGAAAGTGGTGAAATGGGGGAAAGCAGGTGGTAAAACATTAGGAAAAGCAGCTAGGGATGTGCAGGATGGGTATAGGGAATGACCATAGCTCTAAATTTCTTCTGCAGCAACAGCTGTGAATGATGTGGCAAATTTGGAATTTAAAGCCTCACACAGCACAGGAAGGGGTGCTGGCAACATACATTTGTAGAGTAATTTGGTTGTAGATTGATTTATGTCAGTGGACATGGTGGTGAAATGTAGAGCTATGTATGGAGCAATGATTTATTTGCAGGACAGATGCCCTTTTTTAAGGTGAGAGTGGGATGTTGGGGAAGAGCTATAGGTATGTTTTGGGAGGTAGGTTTGGTGGGATAGGTTGCATTTGCAGATATACAAGACACACAAGACAGCAGACAGTGTTGGTATATGACACATGAGGGGGCAAGCATGTTGGACAGGGAGGGTGGTTGGGAATCAGAAGCCCATGAGCCCATGAGCTATGGATACAGTGAGACAGAGGTCCTACCCAATGACAGCCACCACTGTACCTTCATGGTCCCAAAGGTGGCTGTGCTGCATGCTGAACAAAAGGGGAAGCCTGCCCCTCCAGGTGCACCAGGTGGCCCTCTATCTGGTGCAGCCATCCATCCCACTCAGAGCGGATGACCCTGCATACCATACTGCATAATATGTTGCGGGTGATGGGCTCCTCTCTGTGCTTGCTACCGGGGGGGGACAGGCCCCGTTCCCTGAGGTGGTACTACCTGTAGGTGGTGTAGGACCAGTGGAGGAGGATGTTCCAGGTTGGATCCCAGACGTGCTGGGGCCTGGCACCACAGCCAGATGAGGTGGACAGGCAGATCCATTGGGATCGGCCTTCCCAAACATGCAATGGTGTTGTGGTTTTTCCAAGATATATTGGTTAGCCATGAACAATACATTTCAAAATTAGTTATAACAGCATGCATGCATGGGTATTCCAATTAACCCAAACTAACAGATATGAAACAGTTGCATGGCAAAGAGAACATATGCATAAATGGAACAGTAAGCATTTTAACAGCATGCAAATTACATTAATGGCAACAGGCCACCAATAATGGTATTTGAACAAGGTATGTTAATTTGCAACCAATTAAATATATGAACAATAATAAAACACATGTCCCAACAATAAGTTTTGAGAACAACATACTCGTAGTATATGAATAATAATTATTGATGCAGATGAGGGGTGGGGGGGACAGTCCATTAACAATTGTATAGGGTTCTATTGTTACCCAACAGTACTGCTCAATACTCTACGTCTGCCTTCACTTTACATCTACCTATGGCCCATAGCCTCTGTAGCACATACATACCTGTTAGAAGGTCTTCCTGCAATGGTATGTGTCAGACTTGGAGAACTATGACTACATTACTGGAGGAGGCTTGTACATGTCAGGGTTACATACTTGTCAAAGAAGGGGTACCCTGCACTGGTTTTGTGTGAGTCTGCTACTGGCATACTTCACCTGGATTCCTATCTGTGTCCAAGGTGATTGACAGCAGTGACCACTAGCCATAACAGCGTGACACTTGAGAGGCATGTATCAGGAAGAATGCATGGTATATGTATCTATCCTGCTGTCATTTGCAGGCATGGGGTTGGACAGTGGCACAGTTGTACATGGTGTATTGGAATACCCTTCATACAGCTACTACAAACATTTCTTTACCCGTATGACCTGTGGAGAAAATATGTTACCAATATCTGATTGTTTCTACACATATTCAAGATTTCTTGAGTGTATACATGCACACATCTCAGTAGCAGTTCCTGGATTTGAAGCATGTCATGGTGTGCGAAAGTGAACAACAAGGCTATTTCTCATCACACTTAGCTACTGGGGACCCGCTGTCTCTTGTTTGACTGTTTTCTGCTTAATTCTCTGTGGGTTACTCAGTCTGACCTTGTAATCCTGAGATTCCTGCATGACAGATAGTTACTGTACTGTGTATTAATCCTTTGAAATGATACAATCTGAAAAGCAAAGGTTAACACAAGGCAATGGAACAAGGGACACACTATAATACATTGGACATTACTATTCAGGGTTCAGATCTTAGTGCATAACATATGTCATATTTCATGTATATGTTATTTTACAGCTCCATAATCTACTGTTTTACATAATAGCTGGTTATCAGAACAACCTCAGTTAATTCATGCTGACAAAGCCATATTTGCTATGAAGAACCTGTACACATTCTATTTGTACAACAACATACCAGAGTAAACACAACAGTTGGTGGTTTTGGTCTTTATTGTATTTATATGACACAGTGCTTTACTACTGCATATCCTGTAAAACAATATTAGTCTGGCAAAATTTTATTTAATCATTGGACACATAACAGACTACACCTACTGGCAGTAAATGATTTACACCTTCTTATTTATTTCACTATATACTGCAAGGTAGATCTGTACTCGGCAACCTGTCGGCACAGCCTTGTCAGTCTGTCGGCATGGGCATCAGCATTGCTAGACCTCTCTGCTGCAGCTGTAGAGGGAAAACAAACATTATGCATACGTGTCTATCACATACTCAGTCTAGGATTTGGTACAGCTACGGATGAGATACTTACTAACTACTGGCGCATTCTGTGCCCATGCATCTTCGATCCACTGTTCCAAGAGCTCCCCCTTCCTACACTTTAGGTCAGTATAATGATGCTGTAACTGCTTACCAGTTCGGGGGATTCCAGTGGCACTGGTGAGGTCACATGCCAGATGGTCCCAGGCCTCCGGTTTGTACTGAGAGCCCAGGTACTGGCCCTGCAGCAGTCTGTCATCATGGTTTTCTACAAGGAGCCCAACCATGACCCTGGACTCCTGAATTCCCAGCGCTGCAGCCGAAAGTGCACTCCTTCTCCAATGCCAGGCATGGTTCCTGCAGACATCAGACTACAATAGGTTATGGCTGTATTCCCACCTGTGCAGTTTAAATAAGGCCATATTCCTGCTCTTTGCCATCATTGGACCATTTTGAAAATGCTAAGATCAGGTAAGCAATGCGCAAATCCACTAATTGGAGTTGAACAGTGCTTAAAGGGATAAATGCTGAGCACTGCTTAACAGTGCACAAATCCGCTTAGCTGAGTTGACTGCTGCTTAGAATTTACATCTAAGCAATGGTTAAACCAGCTAAATATAGCTGAGCACTGCTTAGCATTGCTCAGTTTTCATTTAAAAAAATATCAGGATTGTAGATTAATTCATCATTATTGGCATATTATTAAGTGTATATGATGTACTTTACATGATGTCTCCCTATGTGCTTTCATTACATTACCTTGGGATGTGACTATACTGTATGGGACATTGTTGTATACATTGGTGATTTCACATGTTATATGCACTCACAGTTCCAATTTGAAGCAGATACACTACCCTAGGTAACAAATATCAATTACTACATAGTTTAACATAAAAAATTAATTTTAGCAATGATTTCCCATGTAAAAATAAAGTGCCTGTCTTGGTATGTGAACTGTGAGCTCCTGCATGCAAACCAGGAACTCTAACCACTATGCTATCTCATCATTAAGAATTTTAGCTATACATTTATATTTAGCTTCTATGAGATGTTTAAGCAATGCTGAGCAGAGGGCCATAATAGGCAAACCCACTCATCTACACTTAAACTTAACTTAGACTGGAAAAAAAAAAACAATAAAAGCACGTTAATTACATGTTATCAATACTACTTGTAAGTCATATATGGTACTTTCCTACCTGTCATTCTATCAACTGTCTAGGTCTGTTTGGGACATATCAGGATTGAAGTCACTACATAATGGCATACATTTCAGTTTCAGACTTCTACTCCTTCCCTACATGTTATTATGTTAATACAAACCCTGTTCCTCTATCAACTTTCTAAGTTTGTTTCTGATCTGTCCCTATTTCTCCCCCCATCATTTTAGGCTTTGGTCAGTTTTTTGCTCTGAGAGATTGAGACATGTTAAAGGTGCCATATGGCACTTTTGCATTGCAAGGGGGTGTGAGAGTACCTGTCACCCCCCTCCGGCATTGCTAATTACATTTTCTGTTTTCAGTGTCTGTGGACACTGAAAGTACTTAGAAAGTGCTGTATGGCACTTTCAGAGTGCAGGGGGCATATTGGATATGTGGGCACTACTAAAACATGCCCCCCTGCACTCAGTAGTGTTTGTATTTTCTTAGCGCGCTGCTGTTAGCTCTCAACCTTCCATCTCCAAAATGAGGAGCACTCGCCTTCATAATGTGGAACAAATGGGCAAAATGTGGAACACATACTAATGGCTTACTAACAACTTCAAATAGGAAGGTCATAGGATGGTTAACATATGATGGTTTCACTTATAAAGAAGATCCTTTAATGAATTAATATGATTAATTTCTATTTACCATGGATTTCACTTAAAAAAATTCCTAACACTGAATGTGTGACAGACTCTTTCAATGCGGAACTTTGAGGAACTTCGAGGAACATGAAGTTTTCAAAACCCCAAATGAGGTGAATTCCTCGTAATGAGGTACACTTGAGAGGTATGGCTGTTAAGGCTATGCAGGAATGGACACCATTCACTCTGTGCAGGAATAACACTATTTGTCATGGAGTTTATTGAATCCTGGGGGTGTGTTTGCTGAACTTACAGCAGGTTTCTAATTAGCAGATTACAAGAGTTTTGATCCATATTTTCAGTACACTAATATAAAGGTCTTGTTTATAAATGTAGCCAGACATACACAATGCAAGGCATGCTTAGCACTTGTTAAAAATATTTTTTATTTATCTTGTGAAATGAGACATGCTAGAATTTAATTTTTTTTAATTTGGCATATTTATCATGGGTCATCATTATATACTCTCTTAAATGCTTCCCCCCTTAGAATGTGTGTAATTGACTATAAGAGGGTTTTTTTTTTGCAAAAGTTTGCACTTTCTGAGCTTGAAATTTTCAATTAGAGCAAAGAGTGGATGGAGGGGGTACTAAGTTCTGGAAAATGATGAACAGTTCCAAAAATCATGAGTTCCTTGTATCATTTCACAACTTGCCCAGTCTCATTACACAATTCATTCCCAAAAGGTTGTCTCACTGTTGCCATGTAGCACAGGCATAGGGCCGGATTTGCAAAGGCTGGCACAGAGTCTAAGAGTAGAGTAAGACTCCATGCAGCTAACGTGTCTGCCGAGCGATCCAGGAACAGCCGGCAGGGGCGTGCAAGAGAGCTCCTAAAACGACTCTTGCACGGACAGTGTTAGTTTATGCAAATTACCTCATTTGCTGCTGAAAGCTATGCAAATGAGGTAAATTTGCGATCCAGGAAACACTAACCTGTCCGAGTAAGAGAAGTGTTATTTGCAGAAATGTACTCGGTTGGCAACTGAGTACCATTCTGCAAATAGCAAAACGGAGCCATGACAGCTACAAATAAAGGATGCATCCAGTTGATGAAGCATGCCAATGGCCAAATATATGGCCACTGGCATTTTTATGTGTTGCAAAATAATAAAAAATAACATTTTTTTCCCTCGATCTCCGATGTTTAAGCATAGCGCAGCGCCGCGCAAACGTGCGGCGCACTAACAATCAGAAAATCTAAATTTAAAAGCCACAAATATGGATTTAATTCAAAATATTCATCTGACATGCAAGTGAATGGCAGGCTAAAGACAACATGGCTACTGAGTAGTGGTTGCTAAGGGGGGAAGCTCAGTCTGAGAGATGTAACCAAGCATTAGTAGGCAATCCTATGCAAATGAGGATAAGGATAGTGAATCCCAATTTTTCCTGCTATGTGAACCATGTCCCTAGAGTGTAAGAGTAGGATAAGGGGAGTAACAGAGTAGAAGATGGGTGACATCATGAGGGGGTATGTATCAAAAAGACTGTAAGCTTATTGGAGCAGAGTGGCATGTGTTTGCTGTGAGTTACTCAGGACTAAATAAGGTGTGTCTACAGTTGTATAAACTGAAACCCAGAAACCAAAGGTGTACGCCTTGGCTATCACTAAAGTTTCTTGCAAAGCTGCTTACACTGTGTGCATGCATGTGCACACGTGTGGGCATGTGTAAACCCATCTAAGCCTGTGTATGCATGTGTGCCCATGTAAGCCTGTGTAAGGCCGTCTAAGCTTGTATACACGAATGTGCAGCCGCCTAAGCCTGTGTAAGCTTGTGTAAGCCTGTGTGCACACGTGTGCGCTCGTGTGCGTGTGTTTGCGCTTGTTTGCATGGTGCTGCCCCCTGTGGAAACAGAAAGGGAAAAGGAAGGAAAAGAAGTAGTAGGAAGTTAACCAAGGAGAACTAGCAGAGCTGCCCGGTGAAATCAATCAGAATCAGCCAATTACACAGGCAGTACACTAGCCAAGCCCAGCTCAGCACTTAAAACTCTGCAAACAACATTCCTCCATGTATTTCTTAGAAACACTGCAACACTGCAGTCAACAAAGAGAAGTGAAAACTTAAAAAGCTTAAACTGAGACATAAAAATGTTAGGGGCTGCCATTGCTGTTATAAGGCAACATTTGCAAGATGCTGAGGGTGGTGCCATTGCGAATGCTGCTGAGCAACCCACAGTGAGGAGACGGAGAAGAGTGTACAGACCCAGGGTAACCTACCAGGGGCTACATGAGCTGGATATAGTGGAGCGCTATAGAGTGGACAGAGAGCTCCTTCAGCAAATTGTTGAGCTGTGCAGGTCACGCCTCACACACAGAACCAACAGAGGAGAACCCATCCCAGTGGAAACCAAGGTATGTGTTGGCCTAAGAGTACTAGCAACAGGTACCTTCCAGAGATCAACTGGTGATATGATGGGGATTTCACAGGCATCAGCATCAAGGCTACTGCACCAGTTCCTGAATGCCATGTCAGCACATGTCGGTGATCATGTATATTTCCCCAATTCCTATGAGGTATTGGCCAGCAATATGCATCTCTTCCAGCAAATAGTGGAATACCCTGAGGTAGTGGATGCAATTGATTGCACGCACATACACATCAAAGCACCAGCTGGTGAGCAGGGTAGGGCCTACATCAACCGCAAGGGCTTCCACTCCATAAACTGCTAGGTTGTGTGTGATGCCCAGGGCATAATACTGAATGTGTGTGCTGGCTGCCCTGGAAGCTACCACGATCCCCATATCTGGCATCTTTCGCAGCTGTACCAGACATTTGCCAATGGGGACATCTCTGACGGTCACCTAGTGGGGGATGCTGGATACGCACTGGAGCCGTGGCTGTACTGGAACCTTAGTTTGAGAGACAGCCTTACAGAACTATCTTCAAGTTTATAGAGCTGAGTATATTTTCTGTGTTATTCTGTATTATAGAGCTACATTGTCTGCTTGATAACTGTGTCTTACTGCTCTGCAAACATATAGAAAACAGTATATATATTTTTTTGTAATTTGCACATTCCTTACATCTGTGTTGAAACTGTTCCCCCACCCCCCTCCCTATTCTTGGTTGTAGTTTAAATTTGGTGGCTTTTGCAGTGCCTGCCCCACTGTAGATTTGATCTAAGACACTTACCCAGGACATCTCTTTACCGCATTTTACCTAATAAACCCTTTCTGCACTTGCTTTTAGTCCTTTTTAATTTAATTACATTTTTTTCAAACTGTGTGTGGACTAATATTGCTACATATTCAAGTGTGCCAGCTTGCACTGCATGAGAATTGTATTTACTACTGCTTTTGCTACTTTTCTAAAAAAAAAAAAAAAAAATTCTTCTGCTTTTACTGTACTTGTGTTTATTCCTACTTTATTTTGCTTTTGCGTCATCTTAAAAGTTCTCAATTGTATTTATTACTGCTTGGTGTAACTCATTCTAAGCCTATTAGTTTAAACACTTGGGCTTCAGACCAGTTGTTTTACATTGATAGGGTTTGTGGTCTGCACTGTAGTGGCAGAACAGGTAGCTTACATCCTTCTAAGTTGGGAACTGCTGATTGAGGGCTCAGTGCCTGTTATTCTAAAAGTATATTAATTCTGGTTTAAGCACTTGGGCTTTCAGGCCAGTTATTTTACATTAAGAGGGTTCGTGGTCTGCACTCTTGTGGGAGGAGAGGCTGGACTCTGCCCTTCTGAGCTGGGAATTTCTGGTTGAAGGCTTATAGTGCATGCATATCTGAATTTCTTCTTACTGAAACTGGTACACCTTGTTTGCTGTAGCATAGACTAGATCCAGGCCTGCTGAATCTAGCTTTGTTTGTATAACGTGAGCACTAATCCAGGCATTATTTAAAGTATTCAGTTGTATTTATTACTGCTTGGTAGTAACTTGGTTAAAGTGTAGCTATCATTCTAAGTCTTTTGGATTAAGCACTTGGGCTTCAGACCAGTTGTTCTAAATTAGGAAGGTTTGTGGCATGCACTGTGGTGGCAGGACAGGTAGCTTTCATCCTTCTAAGTTGGGAACTGCTGATTGAGAGCTCAGTGTCTGTTATTCTTAAAGTGTATTAGCTCTGGTTTAAGCACTTGGGCTTCAGGCCAGTTATTTTACATTAAGAAGGTTCGTGGTCTGCACTCTTGTGGGAGGAGAGGCTGGACTCTGCCCTTCTGAGCTGGGAATTTCCGGTTAAAGGTTTATAGTGCCTGAATATTTGAACTGTATCTTACTGAAATTGGCACACCTTGTTTGCTGTAGCATAGACTAGATCCAGGCCTGCTGAATCTAGCTTTGTTTGTATGCTTGTTATTTCCCTGGAATGCTAATTCCACCTAAAACGTGGCTTCTCAGTCTTCTGTGGATCCCTAGTGATATCTGCATTGCTTACTGTACTTATTTCCTTGCTTCGCTTGAAAGAAAGTTACTGTTTGTTGTTTTTGCATTTAAGTTACCTGTAACACATTGCACTTGTTACCTGGCACTTGCTCACTAAAGCAATTATAAGTCAGCACTAAAAATTAAAAGCACTACACCCTCGCTCCCCATTGGCCCTTGTTTTCAATTATAAAGGAATTCCCAATATTATTCTAGCATGTCCAAAGGTCAGTTGTCAATCTCCTCTCCGGTCCAGCTGGTGAATATGGGAATCTTGAGGCAATGTTACAACTGCCTCATGTACACAGACAACCCTCTCCTCCTCCCAACAAATTCCAACACGTGAGAGATGCAACCATATAGCCAAACTGGAGGCTGAGCTCTCTCAACTCAGTACTGGCATAACCAGTCAGGAGGAAAAGGAAACCACACTCACTACAATTCCAGTCTCACAAAGACCTACCACGACAGCCAACCAAACACATAATCACACAAAAACATACTCAGAGGCTCTAAATAAAGATCTGCCTAAGCAGCAGAGACCTCCAAAGCAGACACCCAAGCAACCGCTACCCCAAAACAAAACACGTGCAACACATATCTCACAAAGCCAGTGTGCCGAACAGTCACAGCCCTTAAGGCTAAACAACACACCTGATACACTTGTAATAAGTGACTCTATCGTCAGGCACACTGACGTCCCGTTCACCAGGCTGAACAAGGCAAAGGTCACGGTGAGCAGCCTGTCTGGCGCTAGGATCCGCCACATAACACAAGCACTCAGGTCACTCCAAGGCAAGTACAAATATGACTCAGTCATTGTCCATGCTGGTGTGAATGACCTGAGACGTACCTCCCTGGACTACATGAAAAGAGACATAGAGGAGCTCTCTGAGCATGTAGCCCAGGCTGGTATGACCCTGACCTTGAGTAGCATCTTACCCTCACCAAGAATGATGCCACAATATGAAGACAAGATGATCAATTTCAACAATTGGCTTAAGTATTGATGTCATTCAAAGGGGATCCAATGCCTGTCAGCTTGGGATGATATGCACGACAAGCCACGATGCTTTGCTAGGGACGGCTTGCACCTGTCACCCCTGGGCTTTTGGATATTGGCAAAGGCTCTTGCTACCCCCATAGTGCCTTTCTTAGGCAAGGCTCAAAAGACAAACCCACCTCCATGGGTATCACAAGGGATAAGAAACTAAGAGTAATGCTACTCAACGCCAGAAGTCTAAACCTCAAGATGCACTCACTCGAAACTCTCCTTAGCATGGAGAACATCGATATCTGTGTAGTAATAGAAACCTGGTTCAGGACTCCCGAGAGCACACCAGCACTACCAGGTTATACCTCATACCATGCTTTTCGGCCCCAAAACTTGGACCGAACCACAAAAGGAGGGGGAGTATCGATATTCATCAAAGATACCCACACCTCCAGGATAGTGGCAAAGCACGAAGCATCAGAGACTATCCATGTGCAACTAACAGTGGGTAAAACTGCCTTCCAGTTTATAGCCTGCTACAGACCACCCTCCCAAACCCAGGAACCCCACTCGGCCTTCCTGAGAACACTGGAAAATATGAAGTTCTCTCCGAACACCATTATATTGGGCGACTTCAACTACCCAAACATATATTGGGAGCATTACTCTAGCTCCAACACCCTTGCCCAAAGGTTCCTAGAATTCATAAACTCAAATGCTATGGAACAACTTGTTACCACTCCCACAAGAGGGGAAAACATACTGGACCTGATCATCACCAACATGGGGACTCTATGCTCCAGACCAGAAGTGTATCCCTCACTGGTAAGATCAGACCATAAACTGATTTCACTGGATATTCACATCCTGACCCCACACCCTGCCCAGAAAACCACATTGAAAAACTTCTCTAAAGCAAATTTCACACTCCTCAAAACCAAGGTGGAATCCTTCAAAGCCCCCGGGCCTGTGAAAATTACGGCCCAGACCACAGAATCCTTTATAAATGCATTCTATGAACACCTTCAGGAATGCATGGATCATGCAATCCCAAATAAAACCAAGACCCAATCCTCCAAAGGCAGACGGCCTGTCTGGTGGACCCCAGCCATAAACAAACTATACAATAGAAGGAGGAAGCTACTACATGATAGAGCAAAATCCCAAAAAGGGAAGGCATCTCTGATCAGTATTAGCAAAAAACTAAGGGCACACATAAAATCGTCAAAGGCCAGCTTCAAGAGAAAAATTGCACAGGACACTAAGGATAATCACAAGGCTTTCTTTAGTTATGTTAGGAACCTGGGTGGGAATTCCCAGATATGCTCAGAATTAGTACAAAATGACAAAAAATACACTGATCCCACAGACATTGCCAACATCCTAGCTGACAGGTTCAGTGCAAACTCCCCCCCCCTCCCCACCAAAAGGGCAAATATCTATCCCAGCAGAGTGCTGCCCCCCTGACATCTCAGATGCTCAGGTGGGAGCCGCCCTCTCCAAAGCAAAAAACACAGCATCAATGGGACCAGACAGTGTCCCAGGTTGCACCCTACATGAACTCCAAGAAGAGCTAAACCCAAACATAAAACTACTGTTCAATCTCAGCCTTACTACAGGATATGTACCCAAAGAGTGGCGTACAGCAACAGCGGTCCCTCTCCACAAAGGTGGTGCCTCAATGGACCCTGGAAACTATCGCCCCATAAGCCTGACTAGCTTGGTCTGCAAAGCTATGGAAAGGATCATCATGAACCTCATAAATAAAGATATTGGGGACCTACACACACTGGATCCTACCCAGTTCAGCTTTGTTAAGGGCAGATCCTGCCTCTTAAACCTGGTCGACTTCTTTGAAACAGTCACCAAGGCCATTGACGAAGGGAAGGTGGTCCACACAGCCTATCTGGACCTCGCAAAAGCCTTTGATACAATACCCCACTCAGGCATTATAGATAAGCTCACCAGCTTAAATATAAACCCCTATGTCACTAGATGGGTTGCAAACAGGCTCAAGGACAGAACCCACATGGTTAGAATTGCTGGAGCCATGTCAGACTCCAAACCAGTTACAAGTGGCGTCCCACAAGGCTCAGTCCTGGGACCTCTCTTGTTTGGTATATATTTCTCGGAGGTACAGGCCAACATGGAAGGACTGTGGCTGACCAAGTTCGCAGATGACTGCAAACTGGGCGCCATAATCGACTCTCCAGCTGACACAAGCATCCTCCAAAAGGGCCTCATAGAAACAGACAACTGGTGCCAGAGCCATGGCATCAAGCTAAATGCCAAAAAGTGTATAGTCATCTCCTTTGGAAAAAACAAAGTGCCCACAAATTACCACATAGGTGGTAATCCATTAAGTACAGAAGAAGTAATTAGGGACCTGGGGACCCAAGTTGATAGCAATCTCTCATTTGACAACCACATGGCCAAAGTGGTTAGAAAAACATTTTATATAGCTCACCTAATCATGAAGGGATTCACATCTAGATTAGGGGAGGTCATCGTTTCTCTTTACTCATCCCTCATCAGGCCCATAATCAAGTACAATGCCCCTTTTGGGATGTACCTTACCAGACACCTGCAGCAACTGGAAAGACCCCAAAAGTACCTCACCAAGAGGATCAAAGGGCTCAAACAGATGCCATATGCTGCCCGGTTAAAGAAACTCCAGCTCTACTCAGTGGCATACCGCCTGCTCAGAGGTGACCTGTGCCTGACATATAAGGCCATGTCCAACCCGTAATTAAGGGACATGCTGCACCTCAAAAAATCCAAATCCCATCGAGCTACACGCTCGAGAGACTTGAACCTCAGTACTGAAATAAATAGGACATGCTGGAGGGACAGATTCATAACCCAGAGGCTCCCTTCACTCTGGAATAAAATCCCAGTCCAGGTTAAGCAGAGTCCCTCATTAATTCTCTTCAAGAGAAGTCTTGATGAGTGGATGGGAGATCATAGGTTTACCCCGGGTATCACTTCTGTGTCACTGTTAGACAGAGGCACAGTATACTAACCTCGAAAAAGGGCATAGCAAAATTAATTTAAAATGGGTGGCGAAAGCCAAACATACTCTGGCTAGGCTTATAAATGCCCTAGGGCAGATAGCCTAGTATGAACCTATGAGCCTATGAACCTATGATGACACCCATCAGAAATGCACACACACCTGAACAAGAACTCCATAATGAGGCACACGCACAAATACAAAATGTAATCGAGCGTGTGTTTGGGATGCTGAAGTCATGGTTCCGGTGCCTGGATACATCTGGTGGAGCCTTGCAGTACTCACCAACTACATGTACCCAAATTGTCATGGTATGTGCCATGCTACATAATATAATCCTGCATAAACAGCTGCAGCAGGAACAGCATGGGGCAGGGCCAAACAGCCCCCCACCATTGCCAAGGCCTGCACAGGCACAGCGAGACTCAGAGGAGGAACAACCTGAGCCTGCCCCAGTAGGTAGAAGGAGGTGTGCCCAGTATGCCTTGTCCTTGGCAAAGAGGCAACACATAGCACATACACTGGCTCAGTAGGAACCCTGGAAATGATACCTCTCTCTGACACATAAAATAAAAGGGATGCCTAACTTGACACTACATGTTTCCAAACATGTATAGGCAGTGTAATATGTGCGTCCAACATAGGCAGCCCTGCAGCACCACCTGAGGCATGATTGCCATGTTTTAAGCAATATAAAGCAGTGCTAAGTAGCTTTCACCAATATCTAGTATATGTAAACAAAATTGCTCGTGCAATGTTGGGCAAGGTCAGGGAAAGTTGAGCAAAGTCAGTTAAACATGCTCATATCTGCTTTATTCTTCCTTAAGCAGTCTGGTCTGGCCAGCATGAAAATAAAAAGCAGTGACAGGGCTTGAACCTAGGATACTGTGCACTATAGTTACAGTACTGAACCACTAAGCCACGACAGCATTTTAGTGGCACAGACACAGCAGGACAATTGTACACTAAGGCAAACACAAAGCAATGCTGTATCATGCCCCTAAAGAGGCAAATGGCAACCTCCCCCACACACCTATGCAGACAGAGAACATCAGGCCAGGCGTTGTGATGTGGGTTGTGTAGGCTATGAAGTCGCAAGCTAATATACGTGACATTGGATGCTAAGATCTGTAGTACAATAGTATGCCTCAAGCCAGTATGATAGGCAACAGTACAGACTGTAATGGTGTCCTGTACATAGCAGTGCAGGCACAGCAAATGTGTATAAGTGTCAGATGAAACCCACATCCTATGTACACCTACAGTAACAATCCAGTGTGCCCACGGGTAGAAATGTACAAAGAATAGCTGTCCCCCCTGTATGTAGAAATGTTGATAAGTCTATGCAAAGTGTCTCATGGAAGCCCTGCAGGCACAGCATGATCCCTGTTGATCTATGACACAAAGGTGAGCCCTACTGTAAAAATACAACTTGATTTACTGTACACATATAGTATAAATGTGTATACTGTGCGTGCTCACACACTCCAACAAATGTAGTGGATTTCATTCAGCATCACACCGAAAGGTCATACCGGGCATGCTCACACACATAGGCTAAATACGGATGTGATAATAAGGGATCTATGGACAAATGTGTATAGTCATCTCTACTTCCAGAAGTACATTCACAAAGTGGTCTGAAAATCCTGCTATGTGTTCACACAAACTGCCAAGGTCTGTGCATGTAGGTCAAAGGAGGCTGCCACTACTCAGCAGTCATCAGACCTGTCAGAGAGTTACTACAACACACTTGCAATGAATCTGACTAGGCACGTTCAGCAGCTAGAAAGACCAATGAAGTACCTTAACAAGAGGATTACTGGCCTCAAATAGTTGCCCCATGCAACAAGACTGAATGTAACCCAAATCTGTACTCTGTTGCATACTGTCTACAAAGGAGATCTCTGTCCAACAGACAGGTCCATGTCATGGTTACACTCAGATCTGTTCTGAGTTGCAGCTCAATAGCACTAAATGTACAGAGCCAACTGATATTGCCAACATCCTGGCAGATAGGATCAGTGTTAACTTTACCCCCCTCTCACCCATGAAAGAGCACATCTCTATAATGGAAGACTGCAAAGTTGCTGTCATCATGGCTGCACAGGTAAAAAAACACTCTCCAAAGCCAGTATCACAGCAGTCATGGGACTAGATAACTTCCCAGGCTGTGTAGTATCTACTTCCCTGAAGTAAACATTAACATGGAAGGCCTGTGGCTACTGAAGTTTCCAGAGGACTGCAAACTAGGAGCCATCATTGTAAACACTAAAGATGTGGACATCCTACAAAAGGGCCTCACTGAGACAGATGGATGTTGTCCAAGCCATGAGCTGTAGCTCAATGCCAAAAGGTGCATTATCATCACCTTTGTTAAAAACACTGTAGCCAAGAACTACAACATAGGTGGTAGTATACTTCACACTGTAAGTGTGACAAGAGACCCTGGGTCACAGGTGGACAGTGGATACAATTGTGATAAGCATATTCCCACAGTAGTCAGGAAACCCTCTTATGTGGCACACCTCATCACAAAATGTGTCTCATGCAGAATAGAAGAGGACATTGCTCCCCTCTACTCACCACTCACTAGAACTATAAAAGAGTACAACACCACTGTTGCTATGTACCTCACAAGACAACTACAACTACTGGAAAGCCAGCAGCAATACCTCTAAAGGGTTTATGGTGAAACATCCAAAAAACCAAAATCCCTCCTAAAAATGAAACACCATGGGTTTTTCCATTAACAACAAAGAAGAAAACAAAACTGTTGGATAATTCACTAAAAACATCACAATCATTATTGGAAAAACCCAATGAAAATAAAAAAAAGGGTTTCTAAAAATACCAAAGTAAGTACACCAAAAAGGGCCCTTGGAACCAGAAAAGGGGGGAACTTCCAAATTGCTTCAGAAAAAAATGAAAAACAAAACCCCTTTCACCCCATCCAGGGACAAGCATTAAATCCCCCCCCCAAAACCTTTATAAGGGGATCAAACCCAAACTTAAATGGGTAAAGACACCCCTCCCAAAAGTAAAAAGTAAATTAACATGGCCCGGCGCATCCCACTACCCCCAAAAGGAATAACTCACCAACTTTTGGGTCCCCCAAAGTGTCCACAGGTTTTAAACCCAAAAATTTCAACATTAAAATCATCAGCTCCAAAATCCACACCCAGAAGGGAAACCTTTGGGAATATTCAAGCCTGCTCAAGACCATGGAAATGTCTAAGACTTGGGGTTGGAAATGGACTCTACACAACTTCATTTAAAGGCGGGCCCTCCCCAAACCAAAGGATATAAAGACCAAAAAAAAAAGGGGGTAAAATTCCAAAAGCCACCCCCCAAAGGTTTCCAAAATTTAACCTGCACAGGAAAGGCCCACTTGAAATTAACCAAAAAGGGAAAAGGGGCCCAAAGTTTACAGAAAAACAATGTTCATATTCATCCAGTTCTAAAGACAAATGGCCAAGGTTTGGTTCCCCCACCTTTCAGTAGATACGCCAGAGGTCACAAATGGCGGGTTACTGAAAGGTTTGAATAAAAACTTTCCAAATCAGACAGTTAAACCCATCCCCAAAGGCTTCAAACAGAAGGGAAAACAACCCCCTAACTGAAGGAAAGAAGCTTCCCCCCTTTGGGAAAAAAAAGTACAAAATTCCCAAAAATCCAAGGTTTATTAAAAAGGGGCCCCCAGCGTCACAGCCTTAGAGACAAAAACTGAATGAATCACTGGACGTTCACACAGAAAAATTAAACAAAAATTTAAAGGTAATATTGCCCCTAACCTAATGAACCCACCTTTGCAAGAAGGAATCCGCCAAAAGAACCAGCTTTCATGATTGTTCACAGTCAAAACACCAATGGAAAACTCCGGGATGGATAGAACCCCCCCTTACCCAAAAGAGCACTCTAAAATGGAAACGAAAAGTTGTGCATATGGCTGCAAGGAAAAAAACCCAAAAGAGAAACATGGGGGTCCCCGGGGAAAATTCCCTAAAAAAATTTAACAGGAAAGGTTTCTAGAATTTCCAAGGATGAAATAACCATTGTAACACAAAATGTGGAAAACCTTCCAAAAGGGCCCACTGAAAAATGATGTCAAAAACCCAAACTTTTGCCCAATCCAGGGGAAAGTTCATTTGTAAAACCTACCAAACCAACATGGTTTTTATCACAGAAAGTGGCCCCAAAGACCGGGGTCCAGGTAAACGGGGAAAAAAGTAAACACATCACAGTAGTAGGCCCCTCTTTCACACCCATAAAATCTCACCAAATAGGGCCAGCTCAATCACTCACTAGACCAAAAAATACAACACCACGCTGTACCCAAAGCAAACAACCTGGAAACCTGCCCAAATCCTCACAAAGAGCTTATTTGGCCAAATCATGGAAACAGGGGATCCCAAAATGGCCCCCTTACCCTTCCTTGTACCCGAGGGCCTGGCCCCCCAAACAAATTTTTTTAAACATAACCTGAATGATGAGTAAAATCACAACCCACCTGGACCCAAACCAGATAAATCAAAATTTTATCCCTTTACCAAGGTACCACACCAGGTTTTGGCACAGGATGGGTGGGCCATGCAAGTCAACAACATTTTTCAAAGTTTCTCCAATTTTCCCTTAGCCCGTACCCTAACCCCTTTCCTGGGAACCCCCCGAAAAATAAATCTCAAACACATTAAAGGGAGATTAAAAACCCAACAGGTTTTAAATTTTAAAAAATTTTTCCATGTTTAAGTTAAAAAACCAACACCTGGGAAAGTGGTTTTAGAGCATAGGGGGAAAACATAGCCCTAACATCAAATGGGTACCTGTTAAAACAAGTAAACCCTTAAATAGCATTGTAATCACATGGAACCCTATCCCCCCCAGCAAGGAAAATGTAAACTTTTAAAAGCAAATGAAATTCCCAAGACCCAAAAAATGTTCCAAGACCCAAATTATAATGGGTTTCAAATTTCAATCCTTTTTAAATTCATACGGGCATAAAGAGAATCTAAAAAATCCTAGATAGAAAAGGGGGTTTTCCTAAACTGACAACGGGGGTTTTTTTCTTAAGCACCTGGAAAATAAACACAAAGGAAATACCTTAATAGGGGTTCAACAAATGCCCAAAAGAAATTTGTTGTCCAAAAAATTTAAAAAAAAAAAACCCCCAGACCCAACGGGAAAAAAGGAAAGGGGGAAAACAAAAACATGATAAAGGAAAAGGTAATCCAGCATGTACGTAGAAAGTCATTATGGCCCTGGGGACACAGGTAGATAGTAAACTTACCTTTGATGATCACATGGCCAAAGTGTTTAGACATTCCTTCAATGTAGCCCATCTAATGTCACCTAATGTAACCCAATTCATATAGTCTGATGATGTCACCATCCTACAAATATACCTGTGGAAAAGATAGCTCTCAGTAATGTGTATAGTGCGTCGTGTTAATGCATACTCCTGTAGTATCATGAAGTAGTTAAGTAGGGGTTTGAATCCTGCACTGGACAACTGTGTGTGTGTGTTTGTATGTGGCTTCCTTGGGAAGGAGCAACCTTTTAGGAGAGTAGTAAAACACCACAAAAGCGGTAAACTAACCTTTGTGAAGTCTGATGATGTCAAAAAAACCAAAAAATGGACCAGCACAAAGATGATGCAGGCAATTAATGTTTATTATAAATGAAATACCATTAAACAAAATGAATAGTAAGCAAACCGGTTTCGGCTGAAAAAACAGCCTTCTTCAGTGCTGAAACAAAGTTCAATAAGTCTGATGATGTCACCATCCTACAAATATACCTGTGGAAAAAAAGGACTCCCAGTAATGTGTATAGTGTGTCGTGTTAATGCATACTCCACTGATATCGTGAAGTAGTTAGGTAGGGGTTTGAATCCTGCAGTGGACAACTGTGTTTGTGTGTGGTCTCCTTGGGAAGGAGCAACTCTCTAGGAGAGTAGTAAGAGACCTTAAAAGCGGTAAACTAACCTTTGTCAAGTCTGATGATGTCACCATCCTACAAATATACCTGTGGAAACAAGAGCTCTCAGTAATGCGTATAGCGCATCATGTTAATGCGTACTCCTGTAGTATCATGAAGTAGTTAGATAGGGGTTTGAATCCTGCACTTGGTGAGTGTGTGTGCTGTATGTGTGTGACACTGTTGGTCAATGGGTTGTGGGTTTTGCTTTTACCAATGTATGACATATCAGTATGCATTGCACATGTGAGCTAGCTGTGTGGCAAATACATGTACGTACATGTTACCTCAATGATTGCATGTGTGGGAACCCTGCTTTCTCCAAGAACACATCTGTCATCCTTGCCAGACTGTGCTGTTGCTTCCCAGACCTTAAGTCACATCTGTATGCTTGTGACAAGCCCAGCCATTGCAGTGATCCCTGGCCTAGGTCATCTGCATCACACAAACTCATTACAGTTCCTATTGGAATGTGTGAGTGAGGGTCTATGGCCGAGGTATATGTCAGACCTGTTCAAACGCAGCAAAGTCTGTCAATGATGACTATTCATAACAGGTGTAGAATAACCTTTGTGGATATGCATGCAGACCCCTTATTGCTTATGTGATCCACCGAGGGATTTCAAAATACCTTTGGAAATGTGATTAACAAAGGAGAGATGATGTAACACTTGGTTGCATGTACACATTGGTACCTGTTCATCATGTTGGTGGCTACTACCTATGTAGTACTGTGGGGATAATATGTTCCGTAAAGGTGGATGACTATGCTTAGTTTGGCTTATAGCTTTACAGGGTTTGACAACAGGCATCTGTCTGTGTGATACCCTTGTGGAGGATGTGTGTGTGTCATCTGGAGAATGCATTATAGGCCACAGTATGCATTACCAGATGTGGACGGACATATTCCTACTGTGATTGCTTGTACCTAAGAGAGCTATATGCCAAACAGGAGTGGTGCCAGTAATGGGTGCAGGTGAATACCAGTGGTTACTGGCATAGTATAGTACCTGAAGGATCCAAATGTTGCTGTATGTCCTACATCTGTGTGTCGGTTGTCAAGACATCATCTAATGATTGGTTATGGTCAGGCTGTTGAAGTGATGTATACTACCAGAATGCAAAACAATGACAGATAGTAACAGTATCACCCACAGCACAGTGTCAAACCATGCCATACACACATGTGTAGTCAGGTTCCGGAATGTGTGTAGTACAATGCATACTGGCCACCAATAGAAACTATAGAGTGTTACTGTGTAATACAGAGCATTTCACCCTGGCCATGTGTCCACTATGCACGTACATGCAGACAGTGCACTTCCACCATGTTCACAACTGTACACCTGCAAATCTGTGCTACACACATCCCACACATACTGTCCACTCTCTAACACATGCTGCCAATACTGCACACATCAGCCAAGTAGCACGTGGGCAGACAATACACAATTGGAACCAACACTGGTGTAAATAACACTACAATGACAATCATAGCTTTAATGCATCATGCCTGCTCAGCTACACCTTCAAGCATATCATTACATTCTGCTGCTGACAACATGCTAACAATGCTATACTGCTATATAGACACCCTGTGCATCAACACCATGGAAGCCTGTTCCTGCATCAATGTTACAGATGACAGGAGGCGACACAGGTTTCATCATATGCACAGGGTGTTGTTGGTTTGCCAGAGGCCTACAGTGAGCCATCCAATCAACATGTGTGTGTGTGTGTGTGTGTGTGTGTGTGTGTGTGTGTGTGTGTGTGTGTGTGTGTGTGTGTCTGTGTGTGTGAGGGGCAAGAATACTGGAATGGGCCAATGTTGATGTAATGTGTGTGGGTATGTGTTATCCCTACGTGTCTGGAGTATGTGTGTGTGTCTGCATGCACACAGTTCCACCATGTGGCTGCCATATATGGGTATTTGTGGGACAGCCACAGACTGTACCTGCAAGGCTTTACAGATCACTGTCTCTGGCCATGGATACAGTACCTGTGCCTGGCAGGGTTGCTACTGACACTATCAGGTACTAAGCCAGACTGGGTACTGTCCCCAGAGGTGGATGAATGTACACTGGATACAGGTCCCTGCTGGGACTGTCCAGAGCCATGTGCATGTGATCTTCTAGGATGTTCTATGGACAGCCCACCCCCAACATTGCTGGGGCTGGTACTGGCACTACAGAAGCGGCTGTGGCTTGAGGGATGTCCATGGCGACTGCCAGCTGCTGATGTTGCTGCCATACATCTACATCGATGACTCATCCGTCCCGCACTGTCCTGACACATGGACATGACATTGTGGAGGATGTCTAATGTCTCTCCCCAATGTCTATCAGTGACCTCGGTGTAATGATGGATGGCACCTGCTAGGTCACGGATACTGTCAATGACGGCGGTGTTATGTGCCCTTTGTGCCCTTAGTCCCTGTTTGGTGCACCGTCCCATATGTGCCTGTGCCTCCATGACAGCCTGGCACATGCGTGAAGTTGTTAGACCTGTGGCATGTCTGCCAGTGGCATGATGAGCAGAGTGCTCCTACGAGAACCCCTGGACATCTGCCTATGTGGTACCCTTCCAGACATCTGGGTATGGCTGCTGTGTTGGGATGCATGTGCCATGGATACCACACTGTCCTGGCCAATGCCAACTGTATGCTGTCCCTCAGCTATGGGCATTGATGATGGATGTATTGGCAGTATGACTGTATGCATGGATGGGGTGGACAGCTGTGTACTGTCGATTGGGGGCCCAATGACAGACCCTGGCAAACATGCCTGTGCCTCAACACACCTATCATCAGTATCACAGTTTTGCTCAGTGACATCAGGTTCCCTGCTGCAGCGAACCAGCCCAAAGTCAGCACCTGTGAGAGGAAGACAGGAAACACACTTTACGACCTGTACATGATGTCGGCACACATGCACACATGCACACATGCACACATGAACACATGCACACATGCACACATAAACACATGCACACATGAACACATGAATACATGCACACAAATGCACTCCTCAATAAAACACACACACACACACACACACACACACACACACACACACACACACACACACACACACACACACCACCAGCAATCCAAGAACATACTCAATAGCGGGTGATGGTGGGGTACAGTATCACAAGGTAAACAGTTATATCACATGTGTCAGCATGCAGGACGTGTGTTTCCCAACAGCATGCAGTGCGGGTGTTGACAGCCCTTGCCAATAACACTATACATGTCTTTGATGCATGTGTGTTGTTGTTCAGTGATTGGCCTCACCCTGGAATACACTGTGTACATGGACACGACAGTGCTGTGCAACTATTATAAGCTCTGCAATGTCCTGTGCACCATCTCTCACAGGTATACATACCATGGCTGGATGTGTATCTGTGTGTCACATAGATATCCATTTCTGATTAGAGCGTCTGTGTCTTCAGCAGATAATTGTGGACACAGGAGTAGCACATGCATGCTATGTATACACACAGGATGAGTGGTGCATGTTTACCTGATGGAATACCATTGCTCAACATGGCCATTGTACAGTGGTTATGGTGAGTGTAGGACATTGTGGACATGCCAGTGCCTGACATGACATGGCATGCTACAACACAACTGCAACATTAAACATCACACAGACACAGTGTGTGTCATGTGACCTATACACTCAATAGCATTACAAGACATATATGTGTCACTTTGTACAAATGGTGATTGCTGTGCATATTGTGTATAGGTGCCTATGTTTGCACACACACAACACTGAGGTACATAGCAGGTAATGCTATGTGTAGTACTGTGATCACTGTAACTGGATGGGGTGTACTACCATGAGCCATCATCATGCAGCATCATGTGGTCACTCAAGGCTACTAATGTGTGCCAGACTGGCACATACCAGTCACAAGTCACAAGCCTACAGATTGTATTCCTAATTATTACTATTGCACAACACTAGGCACCACATTGTCTAACTACACAGTACACATCTCACATAAGCATGCTCTAACTATAGAGGTAACAGTAGTCTACAGCTATGCCATGTTACCTGCACGCTGCATGTCAGCTTGCTGGGTGGCTCAGGCCTCCATGATGTCACACATTAGTTGTTGGGGTTGTTGTTGGCCAGGAGCCACCTGGCTCAGGAGCAGCTCCTCCACTCTGTTGAGGGGGGATGGATGGCTACCCCCCACCTGTGGCAAGCTGCTGTCTGCGAATATCAGACACACGCTGCCAGACATGTCTAATTAAATCACTGCAGTGATGGCATACCTGCTCATATGTCCAGTAATGCATGCCTATGTCATTTACCTGATGGACAAGCTCTTGCTACAGCGCAGTCTGCTCATGCTGGTCCTGGCTGGTTCTAGAGAACAGCAGGGCATACTGCTGCACCAGGCTGGATGTTATAACCTCTTCCTCTGCCGTGCTATAGACGGGATTACGATGGTGGGACATAACCCTGGAAGACAATGAAACAATATGTGTGAGCAAGTCATGTGGCACACGTAATATTCTAATGTGCAGATATCAATTAACTGCCATATAGGTTCATAGGTTCATAGGTTCATACTAGGCTATCTGCCCTAGTGTATTTATAAGCCTAGCCAGAATGTGTTTGGCTTTTGCCACCCATTTTAAATTTATTTTGCTATGCCCTTTTTTGAGGTTAGTATACTGTGCCTCTGTCTAACAGTGACACAGAAGTGATACCCGGGGTAAACCTATGATCTCCCATCCACTCATCAAGATTCCTCTTGAAGAGAGTGAATGAGGGACTCTGCCTAACCTGGACTGGGATTTTATTCCAGAGTGAAGGAAGCCTCTGGGTTATGAATCTGTCCCTCCAGCATGTCCTATTTATTTCAGTGCTGAGGTTCAAGTCTCTCGAGCGCATAGCTCGATGGTATTTGAATTTTCTGAGGTGCAGCATGTCCATTAATTCTGGGTTGGACATGGCTTTATACATCAGGCACAGATCGCCTCTGAACAGGCGGTATGCCATTGAGTAGAGCTGGAGTTTCTTTAACTGGGCAGCATATGGCATCTGTTTGAGCCCTTTGATCCTCTTGGTGAGGTACTTTTGGGGTCTTTCCAGTTGCTGCAGGTGTCTGGTAAGGTACATCCCAAAAGGGGCATTGTACTCAATTATGGGCCTGATGAGGGATGAGTAAAGAGGCACGATGATGTCCCCTGATCTAGATGTGAATCCCTTCATGATTAGGTGGGCTATATAAAATGTTTTTCTAACCACTTTGGCCACATGGTTGTCAAATGAGAGATTTCTATCAACTTGGGTCCCCAGGTCCCTAATTACTTCTTCTGTACTTAATGGATTACCACCTATGTGGTAATTTGTGGCCGTTTGTTTTTGCCAAAGGGGATGACAATACACTTTTTGGCATTTAGCTTGAGGCCATGGCTCTGGCACCAGTTGTCTGTTTCTATGAGGCCCTTTTGGAGGATGCTTGTGTCGGCTGGAGAGTCGATTATGGCGCCCAGTTTGCAGTCATCTATGAACTTGGTCAGCCACAGTCCTTCCATGTTGGCCTGTACCTCCGAGAAATATATACCGAACAAGAGAGGTCCCAGGACTGAGCCTTGTGGGACACCACTTGTAACTGGTTTGGAGTCTGACATGGCTCCAGCAATTCTAACCATGTGGGTTCTGTCCTTGAGCCAATTTGCAATCCATCTAGTGACATGGGGGTTGTATTTAAGCTGGTGAGCTTATCTATAATGCCCCAGTGGGGTATTGTATCGAAGGCTTTTGCGAGGTCCAGGTAGGCTGTGTGGACCACCTTCCCCTCGTCAATGGCCTTGGTGACTAGTTCAAAGAAATCAACCAGGTTTAAGAGGCAGGATCTGCCCTTAACAAAGCTGAACTGGGTAGGATCCAGTGTCTGTAGATCCCCAATATCTTTATTTATGAGGTCCATGATGATCCTTTCCATAGCTTTGCAGACCAAGCTAGTCAGGCTTATGGGGCGATAGTTTCCAGGATCCGTTGAGGCGCCTCCTTTATGGAGAGGGACCACTGTTACTGTACACCTCTCTTTGGGCACATATCCTGTAGTAAGGCTGAGATTGAACAGTAGTTTTATGTTTGGGTTTAGCTCTTTTTGGAGTTCATGTAGGACGCAGCCCAGGACACCATCTGGTCCCATTGATGCTGTGTTTTTTGCTTTGGAGAGGGCTCTTACCTGAGCATCTGAGATGTCAGGGGCAGCACTCTGCGGGGATGCATAGTTGCCTCTTTGGTGGGGAGGGGGGGAAGAAGTTTGCGCTGAACCTGACAGCTAGGATGTTGGCAATGTCTGTGGGTTCGGTGTATTTTTTGTCATTTTGGACTAATTCTGAGCATATCTGGGAATTACCACCCAGGTTCCTAACATAACTAAAGAAAACCTTGTGATTATCCTTAGTGTCCTGTGCAATTTTTCTCTCGAAGCTGGCCTTAGACAATTTTATTTGTGCCCGTAGTTTTTTGCTAATACTGATCAGTGATGCCTTCCCTTTTTGGGATTTTGCTCTATCATATAGTAGCTTCCTCCTTCTATTGTATAGTTTGTTTATGGCTGGGGTCCACCAGACAGGACGTCTGCCTTTGGAGGATTGGGTCTTGGTTTTATTTGGGATCGCATGATCCATGCATTCCTGAAGGTGTTCATAGAATGCGTTTATAAAGGATTCTGCGGTCTGGGCCATATTTTCCACAGGCTCGAGGGCTTTGAAGGATTCCACCTCAGTTTTGAGGAGTGTGAAATTTGCTTTAGAGAAGTTTTTCACTGTGGTTTTCTGGGCAGGGGGTGGGATTGGGATGTGAATATCCAGTGAGATTAGTTTATGGTCTGATCTTACCAGTGAGGGATACACTTCTGGTCTGGAGCATAGAGTCCCCATGTTGGTGATGATCACGTCCAGTATGTTTTCCCCTCTTGTGGGAGTGGTAACAAGTTGTTCCATAGCATTTGAGTTTATAAATTCTAGGAACCTTTGAGCTAGGGTGTTGGAGCTAGAGTAATGCTCCCAGTCTATGTTTGGGTAGTTGAAGTCGCCCAATATAATGGTGTTTGGAGAGACCTTCATATTGTCCAGTGTTCTCAGGAAGGCCGAGTGGGGTTCCTGGGTTTGGGAGGGTGGTCTGTAGCAGGCTATAAACTGGAAGGCAGTTTTACCCACTGTTAGTTGCACATGGATAGTCTCTGATGCTTCGTGCTTTGCCACCAACCTGGAGGTGTGGGTATCTTTGATGAATATCGATACTCCCCCTCCTTTTGTGGTTTGGTCCAAGTTTTGGGGCCGAAAAGCATGGTATGAGGTATAACCTGGTAGTGCTGGGGTGCTCACGGGAGCCCTGAACCAGGTTTCTGTTACTGCACAGATATCGATGTTCTCCATGCTAAGGAGAGTTTCAAGTGCGTGCATCTTGAGGTTTACACTTCTGGCATTGAGTAGCATTACTCTTAGTTTCTTATCCCTTGTGATACCTATGGAGGTGGGTTTGTCTTTTGAGCCTTGCCTAAAAAAGGCACTATGGGGTAGCAAGAGCCTTTGCCAATATCCGAAAGCCCAGGGGTGACAGGTGCAAGCCGTCCCCTAAAAGCATCGTGGCTTGTCGAGCATATCATCCCAAGTTGACAGGCATTGGATCCCCTTTGAATGACACCAGTACTTAAGCCAATTGTTGAAATTGATCATCTTGTCTTCATACTGTGGCATCATTCTTGGTGAGGGTAAGATGCTACTCAAGGTCAGGGTCATACCGGCCTGGGCTACATGCTCAGAGTGCTCCTTTATGTCTCTTTTCATGTAGTCCAGGGAGGTACGTCTCAGGTCATTCACACCAACATGGACAATGACTGAGTCATATTTGTATATATAGCAACCTATTGTCTGTCAGAAAATACACACTTTCAATACCACATGTCAGTTCTCAAACCACAACTGCCTGGCAGTGCCTGGCACACTCCATATATCAAACCATGTTTTGCACAGCAACAACGTTACAACAGTGGCACACTGTATGCGACACAATGCACAACCTAGACACAGGAGGTATATATCATGCTAATGCATCATGAAAAGTGTAATCCATTGCAATTATTGTAAAGTCCAGTGACAGTATTACCAGTATACCTCACTAGTCATTGATGGCAGACCCCTGCCTAACATATGTGCACATTCCTGAATATAGGTGGCATACTGCTGTACTACGCTATACACGTTGCTAGATACGCAGTTATATCCTGTAACACACATATGACGGAGGCCATGGTACAGGCATACACACACACATCAGACATACATACCAGACACATAGGTATGGCAACCCAGGTGACCTTTACCTGTGTACCTTACAGTACTGTATGTCAGTAGTTATGAGACCTTATGCCTGAGGTATGTAATCTGTGAGGACTACAGGGAGCACATGGAACAGTGGTTCCAATAAATGTGGACTTACACCATACTGTGCTGTTTAGGCATACAGCTTCAGGTAGTACTACAGTTCATAGAGGTGTTGGATTCACCAGCAGTAACACTCAATAAGCATGCATGTACTGCTTTAGCCTACAATGGGCACCCCAGTCGACAACAAGGGACTACGTCGGAACGTATGGCATACTGCTTTTTCAGCCAAGCAATTGTATACACATCTTCTGCTGGGATCACAGCTAGGACACATAATACCATGACAGAAACAGTTTCCCACTAAGCTATCACACATAAACCAAACTCTGACACATTCACCAACACATTCACCATCATACTCAGTCAACCTCACATAGCAATTATTGCAACAAGTACATGTGTGTGTGTATCACTTCATAGGTAGGTAAGAGGCTATTGGCCCTAGGGCCTATAGAAGCCTAGCCATATGCTACCCTGGCGTTTGACACACAGGTCATTGCATTCACGTGGCCCTGTCAAGCAGAAACACAGAGGTGATTGCCTGGGTGTATTCCCTATCTCCCATACAATCTTCATGATTATTTATGAAGGCTGCTAATTAGGAGCTTTGTTTGCTATGGATAGTTGGCTTGTTCCAGAGTATGGGATGACTCTGAGATGGGAATCTATCCCTCCAGCATATGCTGTTTATTGTGGTCAAAAGGCTTGGGTCCCTAGTGCATGTAGCTCATAGAGATTGTGATCTGTTTACATGCAGCATGTCCAACAGCTCTGGGTTTGACATAGCTTAGTATGTTAGGCAGAGGTCACCTCTGGGTAGGCGGTATGTGACACAGTGTAGTTGTGGGTTTGTGAGATGGTCTGCATAGGGCATCTGTTTGAGGCTGGTATTACTCTTTGTGAGGTATGTCTTTGTCGTTTCCAGTTGCTGTAGATGTCTTGTGAGGTACATACCACATGGGGCATTGTACTCTATAATGACCTTTATGTGTGATGAGTAGAGGGGAACACTGACCTATATTTCCCTGGATGACACACCTTTTGTGATGAGGTGTGGCAGGTAGACAGATTACATGACTAGTGTGGCACTGTGATTATCAAAGGGGAGACTACTGTCCACCTGTGTCCCATGGTCTCTTATCACACATCCGGTGTTAAGCAGACTACCACCTACGTGGTAGGTCATGGGTACGGAGTTTTTGCCAGAAGGGATGCCAATGCAGTTTCAACATTGAGCTTGAGTCCATGGCTTTGTCACCAGTGTGGCCAAGGTCCAGGGTTCGAGACTGACAGTGGAGTTTTATTTTGCTGCTGAGCAGAACAAGGGCCCTCATATGCAGGGTGACTAAGGCACTTTTAAGCAGTTGTAAGTGGGTTTGCACGGGTTTGTGTGATGCTTAGCAATACTTAGCTAAGCGCACACATGAGCACACTCACACTAGTCCGCTAACTACTGCTTAAAGGTGCTTACTCCCGCTAACCACCGCGCTAATTTCTTTGAAAGAAAAGAAAATGGGGTGATAGGAATGTGGTGAAAAGGGGTACAAAGAGGGTAAGACAGTAGGGAAAACAGCTCAGGATGTGCAGGACAGGTGTAGGGAAGGTCCATAGCTGCCCATTTCTTTAACAGCAGCAGATGTGCATATACTAGTAATTTGGAGGGAAATTTGAAACCTTCCACCCCTGAGAGAGGGGTGGGGACAATGAAATATGTTGTACTGCCAATTAAATTACAGTTTCTGTGTCCAGCGGACACTTGTGCAAAATGGGCAGCTATGTATGGGGCGTAATTTTTTTTTGGGAGCAGATTGCCCATTTTTTTTTTTTTTACAGGTGAGAGTGGAATGTGGGGTAGGGGAAGTAGGTATATTTGGGGAGGTACGTTGGGGAGGTAAACAGACAAGACAAACAAGATGCATACAGAGGCAGAATATGACACATGGGGGGTGAACACCATTGACAGGGAAGGATGTTTGGAAATCACAAGCCCATGAGCCCACAGATGGCAACAGTGGAACTGACATGCCTACCCATGGGCAGTCACCACTGCACCTTCACAGCCCAGAGGGTGGCTGTGCTGGGGGCTGCATAGGAGGGGCAGGCTCATCCATGAGTCATGCCACTCTCGCCTTGAGCTAGCATAGAGGATCAGTGACTGAACGCCAGATCTCCCTACGCACCACAGCCTGGACCGTTCGGAGGGTGATAGGTGGCCCTCCTCCGCCCACGCTTGCACGGGGGGACGAGCCCCATCCCCTTGCAGCACTTCCACCCAAAGGTGGCACAGTGCCAACGGAGGAGGAAGTCCCGGGCTGGGCACCGGACCTGCTGGTGCCAGGTGCCATCGCCAGCTGAGGTGGGACAGGTGGGACCGCTGGGACTGGCCTTCCCATACGTTCTATGTTTAGGAGGATTTAATGACATTATCAGTTGGTAACAGTCAACAGCATTCCAAATTAGTTGTAACAGCATGCAGTAATATTCCCATTAACCCAACACACCAGAGTTCCAACAGTTGAACAGCAAGCATAACACATGCATATATAGAACAACAGTGGACATTCCAACAGCATGCAGGATTGATTGGTGGCAACAAGGCCACCAAGATTGTGGTGTTTGAACAGGGCACATACATCAAAGTAAATGCAGATATTTATAAAACAATAGGACATATGTCCCAACAAATGTTTTGAGATTAGACATACCCATTGAGGTGTGGAATTGCATTGTTTATGCACATACAGTAGGGTGTAAATAGATACCTCCATTAACGTCTTATATGTACTTATAGTTTACACTACATTCCTATTGACTGCAGGTGTATATCCCCTACATGTATTATTACACTAGGCAACGTGCATTAAGTTGTGTAATGGGTTTGGCTAGTTCCTTATATACCTGACCTGTATCTGACATACTGTCCAGGATGCAGATGTTACTGCTACATATTTATATATTTTATTTATATTTATATATCTACATATCTGGATGTGTTCACGTGACATTATCAGTTATCTTTCTATAGCCCCCTCCATTTCTAACAGCACACTCACATTTCTGGGGAACACATTAACAAGCTACTTGTGTGCCAGATTTACCTATGCATGCCAGCCATTAACCAACAGTTGAGGACTGTATATATGCTTCACAGCTACTGGCACTCCCTTCATCCACTTTATATGGGCCTGCCCAAGTGTGGGTTGACAGCGCTTAATACAACAGTACTATTTATATAATGCCAGAGTACAACAACATTTCAAAGTAAGTGACACGGACACACTCCAGGTATTATACCTTTATTAATTACATTACACACTTTTCTAGAGGCTCTCTCACTTATTTTATATAACAGTACATGCAGATATATTATTCAGGACTTATTTTACCTTTATTAATAGGTTACATCACTCTTTCTCAGGCTCTCTCACTTATTTTATATAACAGTACATGCAGAGAAAATATTCAGGGTATTTTATGCCTTTATTATTGGGCTACAACACTTTTTTTCAGGCTCTCTCACTTATTTTATATAACAATACATGCAGAATAATTACTAACCTGTCTGGTGGCGCAGTCTTAGCAGCCTATCTGCATATGCTTGCTGATTCGCAGCATGGACACCTGCAGCTGTGAAGTAAATGAAGGGATATTGAGACATACTTGTCCATTATATAGACTACAATAGCTATTCTTACATACTCCATTCCATGGCTACCTACTCAGTAGTGGGGCATTGTCATTTCCACGGGCCTCCTGTATCCACTGGTTCAGTTGGTCCTGCTTCCATCTCTTCAGGTCTGCATGGTGGTGTCTGACCTGCTCATCAGTCCGAGGGATGCCTGTGGCACTGGTGATATCATGTGCTAGACGGTTCCAAGCTTCCACTTTGTACTCCGTGCCTTGGAACTGGCCCTGCAGGAGTCTTGCATCATGATGATGGACAAGGAGCCAAACCATCAGTTTTGACTCCTCAATGCCCCACCGTTGCGCTCAAAAATTAGAGCCTTCTCCAGCACCGGCCATGCTGACTACAGATGGGAGCTACAACCAGTTATGGCAATTATTTCCACCTATGAGGCTTAAATATGGCTCATTTTCCACACTTATTTGTGATTGGCCTGTTTTGAAAATTCTCAGCTGAGTGCAAACCTGCTTAGCACTGAGTAAACTTTCATTAATATGTGTATGTATATTGACAATGCATGAACAGCAAAAGCTGTCATGGCTTAGTGGTTCTGTACTTTGATTATGATGCACAGTATCCCTGGTTTGAAACCTGTCATTGCTTTTTATTTTACAACTGACGTGACCGGCTAGGAGGTGTGGCTATGTTTAGCCGACTTTGCTCTACTTTGCCCAGCGTTGCTCTACGTTGCTCTACGTTGGCCAGCGTTGCCCGACGTTGCGCTAGTTGGCGCGGTGTGCAGCTCCATACAAATATGTTTTGTTTGCGCAAGTTGGCGCGATGTGCAGCTCCACAAAAAGCCATTGTGCTAGTTAAAGTAGTACTTAGCTATGGGCAATTATTCTTAAATGTGCTTAATACTGGTAAACGTTGCTTTGTAGTGCTTCACATTGCTTAAGATAAGTTACTTATGCATTCATTAGTATGAATGACCGTTTCACCTTCTTATATATATTTAAAATATCTTTCACTACAACATAGGCCATTTCAATGCATTTTAATAAAATTTAAAAGGTACATGTCAGGAATTATTTTTATGCACAGATTTCCTACTGAATATGAAAAGGGGAGTTGTGGGACTCGAACTGGGAATGCCTCCTCATTGTGCGAAGGCTCTACCACTATGCTATTGCTATTTGACTTCATTTGCATATTAGTAGTTTATTATCCTCTTCGATGTCTAAACTGCTTACTGCAGCTAAGCAATGGACACACCCATGCACACACGTGCAAATACGGGCAGCTATTTCGGGAATAATAAAAAAAAATTGTTTTACATTTTATTTCATTTGTACAGGGGTTTTGAATGTGGGGGAGTTTAGTGTTGGGGGTATACACATTTGAGTGGACTCATTCATATCTGCTGACATTTGCAGATTTAGGCACTTGCAGGGGCATGGATATTTGGACTGCTCGGCAGTCTGACATGCCCCCTGCACTCCTACACGGTCCGTGTTAGCCTTAGAGTTGAGTCAGTGCACCCTCATGAATATGCATGGTGCGCTGACGTCATACTCTTAGGCAGCCGTTTCCGAGTAAGACTTAGTTAGTCTAACACGGAGGATTACTGAATCCCCCCCCATATCAATTTCAGCATATGCATTTTGGCAATAAGTAGCAAATATGCTATACCATACGGGCTTGAGTTTGAGCCTCACAGCATCCATATACACACTGTGTGACTCTTGCAATAGTCAACTCACCAGACCAGTCCATCAGGGTCACAACAGAAAAGAGCAGTTATGTATAGAAGGTTTGCATTGCACATTTTAACATTTCAATAATTTTATCAAAACACACAATGAACACTACTAGAGAATATAAAATCCTTTATTTTTCCTCTAACATTTGACTAGAAACACTTCTAGGGGAATAACTGAAAAATGTAATTCCATCTAAAGATGCAATATATATATATATATATATATATATATATATATATATATATATATATATATATATATATATATATATATATATATATATATATATATATATATATATACACACACACACACACACACACATGCTTCCCATCAATTAGAATCAGTTAACTAGTTAATTGATTAATTAAATAGTCACTTAATGCACACTGATACTGAAATGTTTGAACATTGATATGCCTTGGGAATGCTTAATTAATTGATTAAGCATATTTTTACTGACTACTACATGATAAAAAATACCTAGCTCCTGGTATGTACTTCTGTCACTATAATGTGATATTATTTTGGTATGTGGACTATCAAAAGTGCTTTCCCATCAAATGGTTAAGAAATTAAACTAATTAATTAGTCAGTTAACTGATTGTAATTGATAGGAAAACTGTAGGGATATATTTTATCTTTAGACAGATTGAAACTTTTCACTTTTTTTCCTGAGAAGGCTTTCTAACCAAAGTACTACAGAAAAATAAAGAGTTTCCTGTTTCATTACTGCTTGTTGTGTGACAAGAAGATTTTTATTGGATTAACAAAGTGCATAAAATTTGATTTACAAAATTCATTGTTTTTTTAATGAAAATGTCAGATGACATATTCATGAAGTAGTGAGAAGAGATGACTATATTGTAATTTAAGGGTAAATTGTTAAATACTAGCATTGTTGCAGGCTAGTGTTTACCATATTAACATATACCTTAACACCAATAACTGTTAGTAACTTTGAAGCAGGAATTTCAAAATATTCATCTTATGGCTCTACTATATCAGCAGTGGCAGGTCATGGTTATGTTCGATACTAAACAAAGATTTCTGAGATACAACAAGAATATGGCAGTGTCTCAGTTCATAAATTTGCACGGTTTAGCTGGCACAGTGAAAAATTAGGCACAAAACATGAAAAATGCTATTATCATTATATTTTCTTGAAACAACAGAACACACAAAAGGTCACTCAGCACAGACAATCCACATTTTTTGGTATTTTAAAAATTGCAATTCTTTCAATTCCATGAAAATGTCTTTATGATAAAACCAGCAGGGACTGCAAATGTATCTACATGCATGCATGCATTTCAGGATGAGTCTTAACATCTAGCAATACCAGTAGAACCATACAGCTTCCCACCTCCTCATTTCTGTACCTTTTATCTCATGCCTGTTGAAAAGGCTCACGGTTTTTGCCTCATTGTTCTCAGTAGTAGTCTATTCCTGGTGTTTCTAACTCTCCCTAAAAAAGAGAACTTTCCCAAGTACATGTTGAATACTGTTCTTCTTAACTTTATTCATACTCCATTCTGCTTGACACATCCTTACAAACAGATATTCCTTGTCTTCTTTAAACCTGAAATCACTTCATGGTATGAGACCATTTCCTTCTAGATTTGAACAGTCCCAACTTGCTGAACAATTCCATGTCACCCCCTTTAGATCATTTGCCATTCACATAGTGTTTCTCTGTAGCATTATGAACAAATGTGTGTGTCTCTCTCTCTCTGTACTTGAATCATCATCACCATCAACCCCATTTTCCCATTTTCCATATGGGTCAGGGTGTTGTGTCAACTGTCACCATCTCTCTATATTAAATGCCACTCTCCTGACTTCTTCAACGGTCATGCCTGGCTGCTGCAGGTCTTCTCACACAAAATCCATTCACCTCTTTGCTCTATGTCCTTGTTTCCTCTTGCATTCTTCTTGTCTGTCCCAAATCTTCCTCACCAGATTGTCTTCTGCTTTTCTTCACATGTGCCTGATCCACAATAATCTGTTCTCTTCTACCTTTTCTGCGATTGGAGCTACTTTGACTTCTGCTCTTATGTCCTCATTTCCTTGTCTGCCCCACAGTGTGCATCCTACCACCTACTTTAGCCACTTCAACTCTATCACCTCCAGCTTCCTCAACTGCTATGCCTTTACTGTCCAGGTTTCTGTACCATACAGTAGTACAGGTCACACCACTGTTTTGTATACCTTAATTTTCAGTTTCTTTGACATTCTTCTGACATATACTACACTTGACACTGTGCCAGTTGGCTGCAGCCCCTCTGGTTCTTCATTTGACCTCCTCATTCAGAATTCCCTTCTCCTCAACCACCCCTCCCAGACACTTGAAGCAGTTAACCTGTTCCACTATTTTCTCTTCTATCTCAGTTCTCAGCTTCTTCTGATTTTCCCCATTTGCTGCCATTACAACTGTGTTATTTGTACTCAGTTTCATCCCATGTGCTTTCAGTTTCACATTCCATTCCCCTATCCTTTCAAAAGTTCTTGCTCAGAGTCATCCTGTAGTACCACATTGTCTCCATACAGCAACTTGGTTGATCTGTACCCTTTTGCTAATGTAGTCCATCACCACTATGAACAGCAGCAGTCTCACAGCTGAACCTAGATGTGCACCCACTGCCACTGGGAACCCCTCTTTGAGATTGAACACTGTTCCTGCTTGAGTCACTGGGTCCTTGTACATAGCTTGCACTAATTCTACCAATGTTTCTGGGACTTTATACCACTGCAGGACTGTCCAAATCCACTTTCTTTGGACCTTGTCATGATTTCTCCAAGTCTAGAAATGCTCAGTTGGACTCTTTCCATATTTCTACCTTCTTCTTCTCAACTATCTGTCTCACTGCAAACATTGGGTTGTTTGTGCTGCATCCCAATCTAAATATGAACTGCTGATCTCCAGTCTTGCTTTCTACTACTCTCTGTATTTGTTTATCAGTCAATGTCTACAGATCGTTCATGCAATGTGACAGGAGTTTGATATCTCTCTACTGCCCACAGTTGTGCCCCCTTTGTTCCTGTACACTGGCACTAGTATGTCTCTCCTATCTCATCCAGCATCTTATCATATCTGTTCTGACCTCATCTGAGCCTGCTGCTTTCCCTGACTTTATTTTTCTTAGTACTTTTCTTACTTCTTCTATGATGGGCTCTTCCTATTTCTCTCATTGTAGGCTGTGTCTGGGGCAGTAGAGATACTATGCTGTGTTTCTGATGCCTTGTTCTTTGTTAATGCAACTCTTTTCTTAGCCTCTTTGTTAGCCAACCAGTACTCCTTCCTAGCCTGGTCCATCTTTTCTCTCTCATACTTTTTCCTGCACTTCTCCTTTCTTTTGATAACTTTCTTGACTTCTGCATTCCACCACCAGCTTTCCTTACATACCTTATTTCCATACCAGGCTCAACCACATATCTGCTCTGTAGTTCTCACACATGATGTTTTGAGGTGCTGCCGTTCTTCTTCAACTCCACCTATTTCCGCTGCTTCTTGAGGGGCTAGAGACCCAATTAATTCCTTGAACTGTTGTACTTTCTCTCCAGTCCACGTCCAGGTCTTAAGCCTTGTCTCTGTCAAACTTAGAGCCTTCTCTGACCACTGCTTGAGACAACCAGTGGTTTATGTTGTGGGCCAACTGTTGCACTGAAAATGACTGCAATCATGTATTCTGCCCACTGTCTTTTCCTTACTAAGAGGAAGTCTACATGAGTTGCATGTTTATTTATTTATTTTTATTTTACATTTGTTAACTGGGTAGAGTCTGGCTGATATGTGCATTCAAGTCACCCATTACCAACATCACTTCATGTTGCCCTGCTTTATCTAGTAGTTCAGAGACTGCTGTCTGAATGCACCATTTTCCTCACTATCACAACCCCTCTGTGGGGCATAGGCTGAGATTAGGAATACTTCCCTATCATTAGGCTGGAGTAAGATTGCCTTGAGTCTATCACTAATTCATAGAACAAATCTCACTGTCTTCTGAAGCCTCTCCCTCATCACAATTCCCACACCATTTCTACCTGTCCTCCTCCAGAGTAGTAGACTCTGGATGCCAGCATTGCTTGTCTGCTGGACACAAAGAATGTCCAGCCTCTTTCCTTACCATCATATCCCCCATTTCCAAGCTCTGTACTGTTAGTGAACCTACAGTGAGTGCAGCAATTCTTAGCTCATATTTGGCAGGTTGATTGGTTTTACATTCAGCTTTACCTAATATCCCAGGTAACCCAAGCTGGCCAAATGGACACTGGCTGGCCAATAGCCTATTGTCTCAAGGCTTCTGGACTTTATGACGGGCACTTACTGGCCAGTAGGGGATATACAACCCCTCCCACAATTAGCATGGTTCCCTGGCATAGATCAACCCACTTATCACCAGCAATTGCCCATACCCTTTTGGCAAAATTAGTCATCATGACTGAATCACCTAGAGCCATATTTTACACTATCAAGTGGCTAGCCCTGCCTCAGTACACCATCTTTGATCTGAGTTCTGCTAGCTTGAGGATACCGTGCACTAGAGTAGATGCCCACAGCAGTAGGTCTATAAAATCCTTCCTTATATAAGGCACCATGCAGAGTCTGTGCTGCTGCCTACAGCTCCATTCTTGGATGACTTTGAGATAGAAACACTCAGTATGTATTTGGAGATGGGAACAGTCCCACAAAGACACAGGGAAAACATGCAAACTCCAAACAAACATTGGTTGGAGGTCAGGATTGAACCTTGAACTTTGTGTATGGGAGATGAAGATCTTTTGCCAACTGGTCTATCTTTTAACAGACTCAAGAAAATGGGCACACCACTCCAGCTGGGACCTCATTAGTGCTTGTTACGGAGAAGTATCATCTCTCTCTCTCTCTTGGGAATCTATGCTTCAGTGCTGCTTAGCATCATGTTGGCTTTTGTTGTCCCTCTCTCTCATTGCTCTTAGAAAATGTAACCCCCAAATCATTGCCTTCATCTTGCAGCCTAGATTTATGCACCTTGCATCATTTATTTATTTTTTTTTATTATTTTTTATTTTATTTTACATTTGTTGACCGGAGCTAGTCTAACTGGATATATGTCCATTTTCAGTAGAGGCCTGGGAGATAAGCTCCAAGAACACAATTCTAATAAAACAATGTTTTCTACTCCTGATTTGTCCTTTACAACTTGCTGTATGTCAGTATCTACCCTAGTATTCATAACCCCACTATATTTGATTCATTACCTGTACAGTGCCTCTCTCCCTATTCTTCTGCCTACTTGCCTCAGTTTTATTTGCTCCTAACATCTATAGTGTAACCTGCCTTATCCATAACTTATAAGTCATATCTAATGTCTTCTTGTCACATATATTGCAAAATAACAGTTTGCGTATTAAATGTTTTTTTAATTGGAATTTAATATTGTGTATAATGTCACCACATACCCGTTAAATCTTTGCATAGTGTCACTATATAACAATTATCTGTTTGTATCCAGATGTCTTAAAAACTATCAGTGTAATGTATCTTTGTAAATATATTTTACCCATTTGGACCTTCTCTGTTAGCAAAGATAGACAGACAGACAGATAAATATTTATAAACCTATATGACAGATCCAATGAAAACACCTCCCCATTTTATGAAGGAGAAGCAACAGAAACTGTTTTGTGAATGACATACATTTTGTTTCATTTATATAGTTTTCAAGTAGGTTCAGTGAAGTAAACATTTCAAGATGTTCAGAGGAAATAGTCTTGTGCTAAAGAAACCCTGCTTCCTTTGGGTTTAATTCAACACGACCTGTTAACTCATTGAAAGCTGACCTTCCCTATCACTAAATAGATTGCCTTCTAAATTTATATACCTCAGACCACTCATAAAATAAGCTGTTTTGATTTCAAAATAAAGTTTTTCTAAAGAAACAATTTTGATTTCAGAACATCATTATCATTTTTCAGACAGATAAATTTGTTGCTAGATGGGCAGATGATATTAGCTTTCATATGAGAATAGGCAAAAACAAAACCACTGCACCAGATAAAGTCCAGACCAGGATCCAAAAATATAATGCAATAATTCCGAGCAGGCAAAGGGCATGCACAGCATAAAACATAATGATTTATTTAATAAAATAAATGTAAGCACTTCATTTTTCTTATTTTGCTAAAATGTTAGGTTACTTTAAATCACTTGGTTTCCACCAATTATTTAACTGGAGGGAAAAAGGTTGCTAGCAGTAATTGGTTTAACAGTGTTTCAAATGTTTTGGCTTGTGACAGAATTTTATGTCTGATGAAATGTAGGAGTACTACACAAAAGCGCTTACATGTCTTTCATTAAATAAATTGTTTGATTTTATGCCATGCGTGTCCTTTGCCTGCTTGGAATTCTTGCATTCCATATAAGATTGAAGAACTTGAGCTTTTCCGTCAAAATGAGAAAGTCATGTTCATTCATGTTTATGAGATCTTTTCAGAGGCCTGGATTTTTTTTTTAATTTTTAACTTTGAAATGGTAATGAAAAAAGCAATATCAGGAAAATCTAGGACTCTTGCCCCAAACAAGGAACATGAGACTGGATATTTTACAGACACTTTACATATACTAGTTTGCAGCTTGTTCCCACAAAATGTGAGCTGTTAAAATTTACAAATTCAGATTGTTAACAGAAGTTCTATACACAGGACTGTATAACATTTCCAAATAAAAAGCTTTTAACTTCTTTAGAACTGACTATTTAGTGGTAAATAGTTAAAGATGGTTAGATTTTGTATCACATTAAATACTTCACACAAATCTGTAGTAAGTTAATTATCTATCAAGACTTTCAAGTTTTCTGAATGGTGAGGACTTGTGTTCTGCACTTCTGTTTTAAGTTTTGAGAGTCCTTTAAATGTACTTTCATTTGTAAGGGAAATGGAATCTTAAGAGAAGCTTAGATACAGACTCAATAATTTCACACCCTTAAGTCGTTGTACTCCCACACAGTATATTATTCCATTTTTATGTAAAAAATAAAAATGGCAATTCTAGATTTTAAAAAGTGAGAAAAAGCATTTTGCATCTTTGAGCACAGTCCTTTCACGTGAGCAGTCACTTCCCTTCATTTCAGACTCAGTTGCAAATTATGTCACATGAAGGAAAACTTACATTTTACAGGAATTTAAATTTAAGCAGTCATAATAAACAATTTTAGTTATTAAGCAATAGTGACATAACTAACATTCTTTGTCAACCAGACAACAAATTTAAGTATGAAAAAAAAGCAATTACCAAGAGTATTCTGTTGGTCTGATGATTATTAAAATCGTTATACATTTTAATCATTAACATTTCCAGAGATCCACATAAAAGACTTATAAAGGTAAATATTTCCCAAAGACTGCAGAGAGTATAATATTTTGTCTCTACACAACATCACATTTGTATCATCAACAATGCTGCAACACCCAGAAGTCACTGTATATATCAGCTTTGCATTTCTTGAGTACCTTGTATACCCAAAATTTTCAGTTTGAAAAAAAATGTTAAAGCAGCTGGGTCAATTCACAACTGTTTAGAATAGTTTAGTACATAGACAATACTTTCTACTGCAAAATTGATTTCTTCTGCCACTGCCCATTTAACTGTTAATGTCAGACTAAATAAGTCAGTGTGTTTCTTTATGCCTGAACATCGCCCCTGAAAATATTGTTGACCTTGTTGAACACAACTAGTAATATCTTATCCAAGTTTAATCTTCTCTTCGTGCCTCAATTCATTCTTCCTTTTGCCATCTGTTGTCAGGTCCTAGTTTTAATCCACATTTTGTGATGTAAGGCAATGCTTGTTTAATTCAAGGAACTTAAGCTGTATTCTACTAAATGCAATGGTCCTGCACTGATACACCAAATCACATTTATAAGAGATTACACACTTTGTTTCAGTGCACAGCCACTGGGTCAGTTAGACAAGAAATGGAAGCACATACCAGTCAAATACATTGCTTTGCACTTCTGATATTTTTTCCTTTCCTTGTGTGTTTACTATCAATAATATAACATGACTCCTTTCATATGTAGTAGATATTCATTCTGACTTCCTCTTTTCGAAAGATGCAATGTCCACAGACTTGCTATGTTCAAATGAGGTCAACAGCAAACATAAAAAGCAAAATCTTTAGTTCCTACTTCTTGAAAGACCGAACACTGGTTTGCAAAACATGGTCCTGTAGAAAGAAATTCTTTTTCTTTTTCTTTTTTATTTTATTTTATTTTTTTTTAATTTTTGTATAACATTAGCTCTTTTTCCATCATAGTCTCATTGTTTCAGATACTTTGCGAGATGTACAGGCTTATAATCTAGAGACAGATGCACTTGCATATATGACAGATGAAAAATTTCTTCCTGCATATGCATTTATTTATTTATTTATTTATTTATTTATTGCATTTGTTAAATGTTGACCAGGGTAGTCTGACTGGTCTGTGGTTTCCCCTTTTACAGGGTAACCTAGACTGGAACGATGCAAAAACAGAGCCAAGTGTTTTTAAAGTATTGTTTTAGCAAGTTTTTGAATACAGAAATGTTGGTTTGCTGACTGATACTGGCAGGGATAGAATTCTAGATTTTGAAGACATAATCTGAGTACAAGGACAGACCAGCAGAGTTATGAAGGTTTTAGTTGTGGTTAATAGGGATTTTTCTGTGGAATGGAGTGATCATGCAGGGGTATAAGGTTCCATTAAGCCTTGGAGTGTTGGACAGTTTGAATGTTTGAAGTTTATATTATGAACAATTACAAATGGGTAATAGAGAGATAGAGTGGACATTCTAGCAAGTCTAGCTGACTTAATGCTAGAGAGTGGCAAGGTTTAGCAGATTGATTAACGATGAATTTAGCTACCTCATTATGACATTGTTCAATTTTTGTTAGAAGAGATTGCTGAAGGTTGGTGTAGATGGGGGGCAGCATATAATAGTGAAGGAATGAAATTTGCAGAGGCTATTTTTTACAACAGTAGTTAAAAAGTGTTTGCTATAATACAGGAACTCAATTTTTCTGTGGGTTTTCTTCATAGCTTATTGTATCTGTATATCAGACTTTAGTTAGTCATCTATAATGACTCCAAGTAGCCTTGTGTGGGACACAAGTTTGATAGCAGGGGTTGTCTGCTGAGGTGATAGAGAAGTTTTGCGTATGTGTGCTTGTGTGTATAGGACAAAGATCTTGTTGTGAAAAACAAGAACTTGGTTTTTGTAGCATTATCAGGAGGACAGAATTACTGAACAGTTTTCTATACAAGAAGCTTTTTAGATCTTTTCCAGACATTCTAGGATGGACTTAGCAGTGGTCATCTGTGTAATACCATCAGTTTATAGAATGACAGTTGTGTTACTAGCAGCCATGTGGAGGTTTTTAATAAAAATGCTATAACATGGGGCCCAAGACTAAGTCTTGTGACGTCTCAACTGAGATGGGCAAGAATGGCAATTGTTATTTCTGCCATTTTACTACCTACAGTGGGTTCCATTCACGTAGTTGAACTTTTACAAGTTCGAACCTCATATGGTCAAGACCATAAGTTCAAACTTGTAAAAGTTCAAGCATTTTAATGGCAATCTCCATAAGGGGAGGTTTCCATCTTCTTCAATGTGGTGTGATTTCGAAGTTGGTATATTTAAGTAGCAGGGGGTGTGGGGGTGCAGGGGGGCTTGCCCCCTGCTTAAAACCTTCAGGTAAGTTTTTTTTGTTTTTTATTTTTTTATTACTTTGTCGAACTTTTAATGTTTGAACATATGGTGTCGACCATATGGTGTTAGAACTTTTAAAAGTTTGACAATGTGATATAGACCTGCCTACAGCATGTTAGAAAGCTAGCTATAGTACCAGCAGTGAGAGAGAGTGTGACTACAAGTAAGAATAGTCTATAGAACAGAATCTGATGGGATACAGTGTCAAACATCTTAGTTAAGTCAAGGAATAGAGAGGAGAAAAAAGTTATGATGGGCGAAATTAAGGAGAGCAGTGGTAGTGGTGTGCTGTTGCCTGAAGCCATGTTGGGCATAGAAGAGGAAGTTGTTATCTATTAAGTGTTTGAGAAACTGGGACGGTATACATTTTTTGATAATGGAAGAAGAATGGCTATAGGGTGTTAATTACAGAATTCAGTGGGGTCTCCTTTGTGAAAGAGAATAATTAGTGACCTTTTCCAGATAACAGGTACATAGTTTTCTTGGATAGATCTGTTTATGAGGATAGAGGCAGGGTAAGCTAATGGGTCAGTAGCCAAGCTAATGCATTCTGAGGGAAGATTATCAGCAAAGAGTGCAATGGGTTTTAACTTATGAAGTACTTTTTTTAATAGTGGAGATGGGGATTGCACTGATGTGTGTAAGACAGGTATTTTAGAGGGTAGTTCTGTTGGGATGGTGGGTAGATGGATTGTTGTTTACGAGGGGGGTGACAGAATTAATTAAGTGTGAGTTGATTTGGTTAGAAATAGATTTTGTAAGGTTGGTTTATTAGGTTACCTGGATTTAACAAAGCAATGTAAGTAAGTGCTTCTGCATACATGGGGGAAACTATCGGAGGAGTTATTAGGGCAAATGTTTCATTCTGATGATATTTAAGTGCTTGTGCATACCCAGGCAAACTACTGGAGGGATCATGGCTAAAATGTTTCATTTTGATATCATTTAAGTGCATGTGTGTACGTTAGCAATCTACTGGAGTGGCCTTTAGGGAAAATATTTAATTTTGGTGTCATTTAACTGCTTGTGCATACATGGGTCGACTACTGGAGGAGTCATTGAAGTACTTCTGTACAGATGGGTAATCTACTGGGAGGGTCATAGGGTGAAAGGTTTCTTTTTGATGTCATTTAAGTGCTTATGCATACATGAGCAAACTACTGCAGGGGTAACTGGGGGAGTGTTTCATTTTGGTGTCATTAAACTGCTTGTGCATACATAGGCAAACTATTGTAGGGGGTCATTTAAGTGCTTCTACATATTGTGAGCAAATTACCGGATAGGTTATTTAAGTGCTTCTGCGTACATGGGCAAAGTACTGGAGGGGTCATTGGGAGTAAATGTTTAATTTTGGTGCAATTTTAATGATTGTGCATGCATAGTCAAACTGCTAGAGGGATTGTGTGGGAAAGGTTTCATTTGAATGTCATTTAAGTGCTTGTACATATGTGGGCAATCTACTGGAGGGGCTCTGGGGGAAATGTTTCATTTTGGTGTCATTTAATTGCTTGTGCATACATGGCCAGACTATTGAGGGGATCACTTAAATGCTTCTGCATAGAAGGGAAAACTACTGTGAGGGGTCATAGGGGAAATGTTTCATTTTAAAATCATTTCACATACTTGTGTTTGTATGTACATAACACTGGAGGGTTTGTTTGGCTAATGTTGAATGTTGCTGTCATTTAAGTGCTTGTGTATACATAGGAAAGCTGCTAGAGCGGTCATGGGGGAAAGGTTTCATTTTGATGTTTTTTAAGAGCTTGTGCATACATGAGCAAACTACTAGACAGATCATTAAAGTGCTTCCGCCTACATGTACAAATTGCTGGTGGTATCTGTGAGGCCCCTGCCTTGGACCAGTAATAAAGCAGCCACAATCCTCACCACTAACACCAGTGAGGGATGTGCACATTGGGACGATGACAAGTACACACACTGTAAAGTACAATTTCCCTTAAGAGCACACAGAGATCACAGTCAGTCTGGGGCTGGTTTCTCCCTCTGTCTCCAGATCCCCAATAAGACTTCCCACTAGCACAGCTATAGGGTTCAGATCTCAGCTGGGTGGTCAAGCCAAAACCTCCACCACCCTCTCTGCCCAAGTAGCTGACACACACACACACACACACACACACACACACACACACACACACACACACACACACACACACATGCACTTTGAGATTTGATTTATATACAAACACGCAAACACTCCTGGGGAAGGCTCGCACAGGTTAACTAGCTATGCCTCCTTCTGCCCAGACTATACAATAGTACCACCTGCCACTAACCACTACTTATCAGCTACTATAAGGCCCTTACAAAGGGTGACCAACTCTACTGTGTAATGTTACTAGTATCCAAATGGTAAGTGTGTCCAAGATGTTAAGGCAATTTAAAAGTGGCCTGTACAGTGTTATCAAATACATGCAAGTACTCTCAGAGCTTAAATATCTGTAAACAAAACCAACCACAGTTAAAAGCTTTAAATATGTTTAATAATAAATAATAACAGTACAAGACAATACTCAATAATCCAATACAATGTTCAGAATCACATGAAATACTTTTAAAACATTTCAGGGCAGTCTCACATAAAAACATAAAACAGCTAGACTGATCTTACTAGTTTCATATCTATCTGTAAGATAGATACAATGATCTAAGTCTTACTTACAGAGCAAGGCAAGTGCTGGTGAGATGTTTACAAGTCCAGAGACAAATACAAAATGCACTGACTTTCTCTCTGAAATAGTTCTTAAATTACTATCAAACATTTCTGCTGAGTCATCTCAGATTACATCATTCATGTCACCTCTGACTTAGTTCCCAGGCTAACAGGAACTTAACATTTGCATGCGTCTGTGAAAATTATTTATCTCTCAGATGTACAGCTTCTAGGAAGCCACAGAGCAATATAAAAACACTTTACATGTAAAACATAGTAATTATGTCTGTCTCAAGACAATAGAAAGAAACTCTAGCTGTAGACATTCTGTCTTCTAGCAGTGGTAAACACAATCATAAAACTCTTTACTTATTTTCTCAGAGTTTGCAGTTTAACTCTGTATGTCCTAATTTCTACTAAGAAAACATGCATTTGCACAGGCAAATAGTCCATATACATTTCTGTTCTTTTCCAGCAGGGTGCATTGTGGTTACATTTTTGAAGCTCAGCACATATACAGGTTACTTACATTTGTAGATAAGCCTATGGATCATATTAATATTTACAATGACATAGACTTATTTACAAAATTCTAGCTAGTTGGGCTGGCAGCCTTCACAGTATCATCGGGGAAAGTTTTCATTCTGATGTCATTTAACTGCTTGGGCATACACAGGCAAACTACTTGAGGGGGTCATTGGGGAAATGTTTCATTTTCTTTTCTTTTCATTTAACTACTTGTGCATACTTGTGGAAACTACTGGAGATGTTATTTAAATACTTGAGCATATGTGGCCAAACTACTGGAGGGGTCATGGTGGCAAAGTATCACTTTTATGTCATTTAAGTGCTTCTGCTTACATGGGGAAAACTGCTGGAGGGTTCTTTTGGGCTAATGTTTCATTTTGATGGCATTTAATTGCTTGTGTATATATGGGCAAACCACTGGATAGATTGTTTGGGCTAAAGTTTCATTTTGGTGTTGTTTAAGTGCTTTTGCATACATAAGCAAGCTGCTATAGGGGTCATGGATGAATGGTTTTGTTTTGATGGCATTTAAGTTCTTGTGCATATATGGGAAAACTACTGGAGGGGTTGTTGGGGAAATCTTTCAGTTTATTGTCATTTAACTGCTTCTGCGTACATGTGCAGACTACTGGAGGGGTCAATGGGGAAGTGGTCTCATTTAAGTGTTTGTGCACACATGGCTGGCTTCCAGAAGGGATAGATGGAGAAAAGGTGTTATTTACTGCTTGTGCATACATGGTTAAACTACCAAAGAGATGAATGTGGGAATAACTGATGGTCACATCTGTATATGGGGGTATTAAAATAATTTACACAGTGCAATCATTGCAATTTTTATTTTATTACATCAGTTATCTTGGCATACCTCTCAGTTGTCCAGAATTTTGCAGAATGTCCAGATATTTTCTTCATATTTTTGGCCTATTCCTCATAAAAGTTGTACTTTTATGACAAATCACTGAGAATTGAAGTAATTAAATAATGATATGCATTTGAGTTTCAGATGTCATATCCTTCAGAAAATGAAGGCCAACACAAACACTGTTATTTTAGCAACTTTCTAAGTTTATATAAGTAATATTTAAAATCTCCCCCTGTTTTGGGCCTTTGTCCCCCATTATGTTAGGCTTTGTCCAGATTTTTTGCTCTAAGAGGTTGAGAGGTATGTATTTGAGGTATATAGCACCTTAGTCTCATCCCCATTTCAGAGATTATAATCTCAACCTCTCGGCTTCACAATGTAACCATGTTTTTAGACTATCTCCATATTATGTGAATGTTAAATAATTAGCATGTATAGCCTGCTGTTTTCTTTTATGCTTATGTTAATGCTATTTCTTCTGCATGTAAATGTACTGTGCCTTCTCATTATGTTGGAGCTTTTCTCCCCGGGCCTCTACTGAAAAAGGACATGTATCCAGCTAGACTAGCCCGGTCAACAAATGTAAAATAAATAAATAAATAAAATATTCAGTGAATATAGCTGGCTTTAATTGTTGGATACAAGGATTCTCTGTGGCTAACACTGACTGAAATTATTATTCTTGTTTTGCAGAAGTGTTGTGTATAATTGATTACTTTCTATAACAGTCAAGCATTAACATTGCACTCAATACGTATCAGTCTTTAGTAGTCCAGGTAGGATGTATGTGATAACAAACTAACATGAGCAGTCTGTTGCACAGAGAAGTGTTGTCATCTAACAGCCCTAGGTTTCCCTGTTGAGTTTTTGGCTGTTCACTCCTTCTATATGAGGATATTTCTTTTTGGATGTTATTCATGTGCTTTGGTTTCTTTTCCCAGACTCTCAGCATTATATAATCTGTCTCTGGCCATTTATTTTTTTTCTGTTTCTCCATATCTAATGCCAGAGTGATACACTGTAGGTGACTGTCTTTTTGGATAGGTAGGAAGGCAGCTACTATTCTCAGAAACAGTGACTATATTTCCTTACTTATGATTCCTTGTTCAGGCCATTATCATTAAGTCAAAAGGTAGTTAGAAAAATCTGAGATGCACCTTGGAGCATCCACAAGTCTAAGAATTCTGTGTTCCTAGCATAGCTGCATCTTAATTAAGTTACCTTCTTCATACTGAACTTTCAGTGGAGTCTTGGCCACTTACAGAGTTTTAAAAGCATTGTAGGGTGGTAAAATTAAGGCAAAGTATGAAAAGCAAGAATAAAATAATTTGTTTGGTGTGGGGCCAGCAAGAGGGGAAAATAATGAGGGTAACTGGGGGGCAGGCCTTGTGGATAACAGGGGACCCATGGAATCACGCTTTTCAACTATCAAGATATTCATGGAATGTCCATAGTTTTCTGTATTTTTTGGCAAATTGCTAAGGATTGAAGTAATTAAATAATGACATACATTTGAGTTTCACATGTACTTCATTCTTCATATCCTTCAGAAAATGCTAACACAAATCCAGGTATTCTAGCAACATTATAAATTTATAAGAGCAATATATATATATATATATATATATATATATATATATATATATATATATATATATATATATATAGATATATATATATATATAAAATATGTCCCTATTTTGGGGCCTTTATCCCCTTGTACTTTCTGCTCTGTCTAGATTCCTTGCAGTAAGACTTTGAGAGGTATGTATGGAGTGTTGATTATGGCTAGACATCTATAGTGCATATTGTCAGTAAAGTGGCTATATTGAACGGGTTGGTGTATTGAAGCAGTCTGCAGATCAAAGTGAATGACTGCATCTGTTGGATTACAGGCAATGGTTACTGACCTGTTATAATACAGTCTCTCCACATGGTATTTGGCACCAACCATTCGGTTGCTTTGTGCAGCCCCATCTTGATTTGAAGTCAATAACCTTCTCCTTAGTTAGCCTTGTAAGTGTGACATCTGTGTGCCTCACAATGAAGTTTCCTGTGACCCAAATATTAGATTGTGTGGTGGGTTGCCTTGTAGCCTTATATGATTATTTCTGTGAAATGTGGTTGTGTGTGTAGTGGTGGTTATTTTAGCAGACTGTTTTGCAGCTGCTGAGGAGTATTTGCTGTAGGTGTTATGTCTGTGAAGTCTTTGGGGGTTAAAGAGACTCAGCATATTTGTTTCTCAAAATTTTGGTCCGTACTGTGTGTGGTAGGTATTTTACTGGCAGCCTGATTGAGTGCTTGCATGTGATAGTGGTATGCTTCCAGTGCCATTGTGTTAATACAGATCTCACGTACCTTATCAGATAGTTAAAAAATGCTATTGTCACTTGTCTGGGTGGCTATTTTTTACCTTACATCTAGCACTAGTTGATTTGATCTAGAAGTGGAATCCCTTGTTAAGTGTAGCAATGACACTTTCAATATCTTCACTACATGTAAAAATAATGTTTTCTTTTATTAAAGAGCTAGTTTGTATTAGGGTTCTAATATAAGGATCTATTTTAAAAAAATTAGCATTGGATTTAGTTTAAAGGGGCACAGGTATAACTATGCAATTAATTACATATGCATTGGATTTGGCAGTAATGGTTTCTGCTACACAGAGGGGTCTTCAGAGTTGAAATGGATACTGAATTTATTCTAGTCATTGCTCAGTTTTAATGTATGAGCTTTAACATAATCTATGAATATCTTATAGGAGGATGTCTCTGATTTTGTTCTATGGTGAATGGGACTGCTTTATGGTTAAATTTGACTAGGAAGGAAATTACAACTGCTAGGGAAATGTGGTGTCCCACATAGGTGAGACCAAAGTCCACTATTTTGTTGAGCATAGTTGGTTGTGCACTAGGTGGTTAAGAAGGCTTGTATTTTATTTATTTATTTATTTGACATTTGTTAACCAGGTTAATCTAACTGGGCAAAAACCCTTTTTCAGAGGAGGACCGAGGGAAAAGGCTCCAAACATAAACAAAATACAAGATAAATTGAAATAAACGTAATAATAACATAAAAGAAAATTTACAATCAAATAGCATAATAGAAATTAACACTGATTTCAATCAAGGTTGTCAGACACCAAAGAAAAAAATAAACCCTATGTCTGTAGAAGTAACCCGTAGTTATGGATGAGCTCAGGGTAAAAAATAAGGATGAAAAAAGAGAAGGTAGATTAAGTGGGTGCAGAGCAAGGGCAGGACAAAGATTTTAATAGGTTGTCCTTAAGAGACTTTTTAAAGCTGTACATGTTAGAGATAGTTCTTAAGCATAAAGTTAGCTTATTCCAAGCTTTAGCTATGGAGTGATTGTATAGAAGTTTGCTTATATATGTATTTGGCTTGTGAATTTCAAAGAGTTGAAGAGCAGAGGTTCAGACATTATGGTTTGGGGGGGGGTTCCTATCACACCGTTGAACTTTCACAAGTTTGAACCTCGTATGATTGAAACCATAAATTCGAACTTGTGAAAGTTTGAGTGTTTCAACGAACATCTCTGTAAGGGGAGGTTTCTGTTTTATTCAATGTGGCGTGATCTCGGAGTTGGTATATTTAAGTAGTGGGGGTGTGGGGGGTACAGGGGGCTTGCACCCTGCTTAAAAGCATTTATTTTGTTTTCCGTTGTTTTTTTTTCACATAGTCGATGTTCTGTAACTTCGAACATAATGGTTCGAACATTACGTGTTCGAAGTTATAAAACTTCGACTATGTGATATAGACCCTGGTTTGGGGAGTAAGGTGAGAAGAGGGTTGAGAGAGCAGGAAAAGAGGATGGTCTATTTAGGATGTTAGATGTGAGAGATGTAAAGCTGTGGAAGCAGGAGATGTTGCTGGAATTCAAGGCATTGTAGGTTTTTTAAAGCTATGCAGTGGTGGGAGCAGTAGGGGAGGTTGGCAGCAAATCTAGCAATTTTATTATAAGTGTTTTCAAGTTTAAGGGATAGATTGGATTGTAAATTAGTGAGAATGAGTGCCATGTACAATAGGATGGACAATAGGAAGGCCTGAGCAAGTGAATGTTTAGCTTCATTAGTGAAATATTTTTTGTGCCTATATAACATCCGTAGTTTTTGATGTGTCTTTTTGTTAGTGTGTTGTGTGTGGATGTCGAATTTAAGTTGGTCATTGATATTTACACCAAACAGTTTTGTATGCAGTTTGACAGTGATAATTGTGTTATTTATGGAGGTGATGGTGGAGGTATTTTTGTGTTGTTGTAGAGATTTTGGGAAGAAGAGTAAAAGTTTCATTTTTTTTTAGGGTTGAGTACAACCTGATTACTGGTTAGCCAGTGTTCCACTGAGAGGAGTGATTCTTGAGTAAGGGTGAGGAGGTGGGAGAGATTGTCAGAACAGGAGATAATAGTACAGTCATCAGTGTATTGTATTAAGGAGAAGTGGAGCAGGATGTGTAGAGGTTATTGGTGAAAATATTAAAAAGTAAGGGTCCAAGAATGGAGTCCTGAGGAACTCCAATTTAAACAGGAAGGAAGGGGAATGACGCAGAGAGCCATCTCATGGATTGGAATCTGTTAAAAGGTAGCTGGAGAACCACTGAAGTGTGGAGTTGGAGAGATTAAGGCTAAAGACGTTAGACAGATGTATTTTGTGGGAGACAGCAGCAAAGGCTTTAGAGAGGTCAAGGAAAAGACAGGAAAGTAGTTTGCTGTTGTCACACAATTTTGCAATGTTCTGTGTAAAAGAAATTAGTGCTGCAGAAGTGCTGTGACAGGGACAAAAAACATGCTGGGCTGCGGTTAAGAAGTTTTCCTGTATAAGATGTTCAAGAAGCTGTTCATGAATGCATTTCTCCAATACTTTTGATAGGGGTGATAGTATAGCTATAGGTCAGAAATTAGTGGGGTCAGAAGAGTTACTGCCTTTGCACAGGGGTAAGACATAGAATTTCTTCCAGATTTAAGAATTGTGCATTCTTGGTATAATTATATTGATTAAAATAGAGATGAGATAGGCAATAGATTTAGCAGCAAGTTTCAGGAAAAGTGGAGGTAGGTTGTCAGCAGAAGGACAGCATGGTTTATGTTTGCTGAGAAGTGATCTAATATAAGCAGTAGGGGAGGGCTTAAGAAAGAAAAGGGGAGAGAGAGAGAGAAGAAGGGGGGGATCGTTACTGGAGTGGGAAGTATTGTCTTTTTTCATCAAGTTTTGAATAGAGTTAATGAAAAAGGAGTTTAGAAAGGTGGCTGCATCCAAGTTAGAGCTACTGGGACAGGGGTTATGAGTAGAAGGATTACCAGGATATATGAGCTTGTTGATGCTGTGCTAAAATTGTTTAGAGTTGCAGTGGGGATTGTTTAGTGATTTTTGACAGAAATGCTTTTTATCAAGGTCAACCTGCTTCTTGGTAAGATTACAGTTTTCCCTGTAAGTTTGAAGGTGAGTAGGAGATTTAGTTTTTTTCCACTCTTTCCAGGCACTATTTATGAAGTAGAGAAGTTTTCTGGCCATATGTTAGGTGATACATAAATCTGATTTATTGGAGGGATGGTTGAAGTTCCTTGTGAGATTTGTGTATGGCTGAATACATAGGGACTCCACACTAGTCATGTAGGAGGTATGGACCAGTGTGGACATACAGGGCTCCTATAAGTGCCCTTGATGTGACAAGGGGTCTATTAATATTAATTTGGACATGGGAAGATCCAAGTCATTATCCACTTAAATGAGTTTGGGGGTGAGATTTCATTTTATGTACATGGAGACAGCACTGTTTTTATCTATTGTAGTGAGCCTGACTGCAATGCCTTCACTACCTTTATATTATTCAAAGACATACAATGCCTAAAAATGTGACTATGGTTCTGGATGATGTCTTTGCCGATATACAAAAACCTTGGGTGGATAGGTGCCAACCATCCTTGTCAAAGTAGCTATGATAGCCTGCCATCTCCTCCAAGTATAATATCTATAATATCTATATATATATATATATAGACAGTGCTGTGGTGCAGCAGTTAGCATTGTTGCCTCACAGCAACAGATTCTCCAATTCAATTCTCAACTGGGGTGCCTTGTGTGTGGAGTCTACATGTCCTCCCTATGTTTGTCTGGGTTTCCTCCAGCTACACCAGTTTCCTCCCATATTACAAAGACATGCATTAGGTGGATTAGACAGTCCAAATTGGCGCTAGCTGTGAGTGTATGTGCAAGTGTGTGGTATGCCCTCTGGGTTCCAGGCTAGCAGCCTGTCTCTGTCAAATCATAACTGCCACAGAAACAACGAGTGCCTGGAGGGGTACACATTGCCTGATGTGTTGAATGGCAAGAATGGAACTTATATATATATATATATATATATATATATATATATATATATATATATATATATATATATATATATATATTTATGTATAGGTTCCTGAAAACTTGAATTGCATATGGTCGAGACCATATGATCGAGTTTTCAGAAACTCGAAAGTGTAAAGTGTTATAGAGTAACACTTTAATTTTATTAAATAGAATATTCTTGCAGGGAGGGCAAGGTTTCCTGCACCCTCTCCACTTAAATATACCATCTCCGTGATCGCGCTGTAGTGAAGAAATGGGAAATCTCCCGTTCTGCGCTTATGCATACAGCACATAACGGGAGATTTCCCTTTTCCCCACTGTAGCGTGATCTCGGAGTTGGTATATTTAAGTAGGAGATGTATTTAACTTTTTTTCTTGTTTTACTTCATTTCAGAATTTCGAGTTTATGAAAACGTAATCATATGGTCTCAACCATATGCAATTTAAGTTTTCAAGAACTTGATCTTCTGAAGTGAATCTATATCTATATATATATATATATATATATATATATATATATATATATATATATATATAGATTCACTTCAAAACACTGAAAGCTCAAAATACTGAAACTCAAAACACTGAAATCAAAACATTGAAACTTTAAAATCTTGAAAACTCAAAACACTGAAACTCAAAACACTGAAAACACATATCATACATATACTGAGTTTAAACAACATAAATCATAGCATTTTCCACCAAGTGTAAGCAGGGAGCAAGCCCCCCTGCACCCCCACACCCCATGTGACATATATATCAACTCCAAGATTGCACTTCACTACACTAAGTGCAATCTTGGAGTTGATATATTTAAGTAGCAGGGGGTGTGGGGTGCAGGGGGGGGGGGCTTACACTTGGTGGAAAGTGCTAAGATTTATGTTGTTTAATCTCAGTATATGTATGATATGTGTTTTCAGTGTTTTGAATTTCAGTGTTTTGAGTTTTCAGTGTTTTGAAGTTTCAGTGTTTTGGTCTTCTATATTATAAAGATTTCTCATTTTCAGTGTTTTGAGCTTTCAGTGTTATGAAGTGAATCTGTATATGTGTATATACATCCATCCATATATATATATATATATATATATATATATATATATATATATATATATATATATATATATATCTCAATAGATAGATATAGATACATATATATAGATATATAAATATACATACATAGGACATGCTTTCAATGCATCAGAAACATAAACCAGTATTTAAAGTCGGCACTCTTTTGTAGTGTAGCATCATTCTCAGTGAAATTAAAATATTGGTCAAGGCTAGATTCATATCGACTTCAGACATATTCTGAGAGCTCCATCCTGTCTTGTATCATATAGTACAGGTAGAAGTACATCTTAACCCATTTACATACACCTGTACTATCAGTGTGCCAAATGTGTACCTGTGAATTTGTGGTCAATGACTTGCAAGAACGCATGATGTGGCAAATACTGACATCCAACAGTCAACTGACTATGACTCTTTCTTTGCTCAGCCTGATGAGTGGTGCATCACTGTGTGTCACTATGGATTTACCTATAACTAGGATATTTGATTGTGCAGATTTCAGTCTTTTGGCCTTTTGGATTGTGGCAATGTGACCCCTGGATGCATGTTTCATGGTGTGTGTTGCCTCTGAGTGTGTTTGTCAGACTGCTGAGCCTACTTGTTTCTTATGTTACATTTCTGAGGCCTTTGTGGTGTAGGTGGGTTAATTTAAGCTCCTCAGCATTATGTTAAGTATGAGCTGTTTGTGATAGCCTTAGTATGGTATTGTGTGGTACTGAAAACCCGCTTCTTGTTTGTAGTAACTATGTGTGACAAGTTTGACTTCAATAGCATTATATGACCACATTTCTCACACAATGAACAAAAAGTCCATAAATGTGCAGCAAATGCTACATTGTCTATAAATGCCAATTTCAGTCAAGATGGCTATACAGATTTTTGGGAATTACAAATCCATAATTAATAATTTCCAGAAAATTAATAATCTTCGTTTCCATGAAAATATCTGCTGGTCAGTGGGGGGGGGGGGGTGTCACGTGTAACAAAGACGAGATAAGCAGAATATGAAATAACTGTTTTATATCTAAAAAGGTAGTTAATTAACTGAGTGACCCATACAAATCCAAGGGCCTAGCCTTCAAGAACTCTCAGCAAGCGTATGGTTGCATTCTGAATTTTGTATTGTATAAAGGGTGTTTTAATATTGTTTGCTGCATTTTATCAAGGAGAAATGCAGATATTAAAGGACTGCAGCTGACTCGTGAGAAGTTAGCAATGTTTGCATCTCAGGGAATCCTTTTTAGGTAAATCTTCAAATGCACCACCTGATTAACCTTTGTTTGTTGGTGGTAGTAAGTGAAGGATTTCTTATTCTAACCTGTGGCCTTGTCATGGTCAGGAGGGCTTGACAGGATATGGATGAAGGTAATCTGCATGTACATGCATACAGCAAGAAAAGCTGTGTGACTAAAAGATTTGCTGTGAGTTAAGCAATAAGGGGGGGATGCAGTGCAACTAGAATTCCAAATACTGATTGTCCCCAGCAAGAAATGACACCTAAATTCACCACTGTTTGTAACTGCACATACACTCAGGTGCTATGGGCTGCTACAATGGACTGAAAAGTATTTTTCAAGGGTTTAGAACTATTTATGATGATACTGTTAATATGTTGTTGTCAGGTCTCCACTTTAACTCAGCTACTAAGATCTTTGCTCTTTTTCTCATCTGTAATTTAATCTACTTCCATTTCTAAAACTGTTTATCTTTTGTGACTGTACTGAAACACAATACATTGGATTTTGCTATGTATTCAAAATGCTACTCTACTATTTTACTGCCACTTGGGTGTTATGGTGATCTTGTCTATTTTGTATATCTGATTAGTTTTTGACCCTGAGTGAGCCTGATCCCTGCATATAAAAGTCAGCTTTTCATTTCTTATTAGTGCAATACTCATATCTGTAGATCAGTGTTTCTTTCAACTTTCAACCATTTTGTAAAGCAGGAGTGGGCTCTACTTCTGAGATGTTAATGCTTATATGTATTAGATGACCATGCTTGATTTCATTCACTGTCCACCTTGTCTTCTGCCTGAGTATAATTAACATAAGTTTAATGCAAGTATTACCCGTGTGGTCACCCCACCTGTTCTACTTCCAGAGATGATTAGGACACTCAGAAAGAACCTCCCTGGCTAGCTTTAAACATACATTTAAAGTGTTACTACTGAAATTTCTCCGTTCATATCTAAAGGACGTCTCCCTTTATCTTTCTGATACATTTGCATACCTTATTGATACAGTCACACATGGCCTCTTTGCTGAATTACATGCATAATTTCCTGATATGCATTCACAGCCCATTAGCACTTTCCCCATTCTTAACAATTTCAGTATATTTGGTGTGTTTAAAAGTAATTGCCATAATGACTGAGTTGCTTTTGGGGGAAGACAAAGGGTTACTAATATTTGCATTAAGCAGCATTTGTTACATTGATTTTATCTCTTGTGTTAATGTACCCAAATGGTATAAGAACATTATATACAGGTGTTGTGAATCAAACTCAGTGCCAATATGTGCATGCCAGCTATAGCTGTACATTGCTGGATAAATGTGCATAGGCATGTCATGTCTGTGCTATGATATAACACAGCCGGTATACTTAGGAGTGGGTATTTGTGAATTGAGTATGTAATGCTGATATGTAGTATAGGTAGGGTCTGTCTTCATAATGGAGGCAGTAAAGGGAGGTAAGTAATGCATTATGTCCAAGCAAGGCAGTATTTGCCTAGTCAGTGCATGCATTTTCATCTGTTGTCTGATGCAAGGATATGAACCTGGATGACTTGGTAATAAAAAAAGAAAAACTTAACTGGAATAAGTGACACAGTGGAGTCTTTAAATTGAAAAGGGAAGAGAATATAGCAAGCATGTTTAAATATAGAGAATAAAAAGAGATACGTGGAGATGATTTATAAACAGGAATGCATATTATGTGCATAGGAACACTTTGAAAGACTGAAGGGACTGAAATCAGAAGTAAAACAGAGAATGAAGACAGAAACAAAACAGTAAATGGGGACCTGCATACTGACTTGAAATGTGTGAAAAATAAATCTGAGCCGATGCATTAGGAATGATTTACTGCTGTAAAAAATATTCTAGAAAATTTGGAAATATCATAGAGTCACAAGATATAAATTACTGATAGCAAGTACAGAGAGCACTACAGTAGGAGGTAAATGTCCTAAGACTATCCCAAGGATTCACGAAGTGCGGTGCAAGAATAAGACTATTCTTGCATGGAGTGGTTTGTGTCCATTTAGAACAGCAGCGCACCTTGCATATGCATGAAGGCATACTGCTGCTTAATCTGCATGGACAGGAACCGTGAATGAGTGCAGGGGGCTTGTCCAAGTAGTGCACAGGCACTAAACATGCCCCCTGCACTCAGAAAGTGCTGTAAGGCACTTTCTAAGCTGAAATGGCATAATATTCAGTGTCTGTGAACATTGAAATAAAAACGACAATAAGAAAGCAATGCAGGGGGTGTGTTACAGGTTCTGTGACACACCCCCTGCATTGCTAAAGTACCGTGCAGCACTTTTGTAACCTGCTAAAGCTGGAAATGTGTGCAAATGCACACGTAAAGGGAGATAAATCCCCCAAAAGTGAAAAAGCACAGACATGGCACCACAAACATAGAAAGGCGATAGAGAACAGGTCATACATTACCATGAATTATGTAAGGATAGAAGTTTGAAAGCAAATTTATACCAATATTCCCTTTCAGCAGTGCATGTTAACAAAGGCACAGATGATGGGGGAATAAATGCACAAAACAGTAGGGACACACCTGAAAAATTGCCCTAACACACTTAGAAAGTTGATAGATAACAGAATATGTATTAGCAGGAGTCCCTGAAGGATAAAAGCCTGAAAGTCAAATCAATGCCAGTATTTCACAACTGCAGTCCAAAGTAGTTTTCAGAACACCACAATACACACCCATATAACCTAATAATATAATGATAATATATAACTTTTTTTCCACTAACCTAAAGAATGTTTAAGTGTAGCTAAGTGGGTGTGCACGTTATGGCCGTCTGCTTAGCATAGCTTAAACATCCCATAGGAGCTAAATGCAAATAGACAAGTAAAGTTTCCATGACGAGGTAGTGTAGTGGTTAGAATTGCAGCTTTATATGCAGGCATTTACAGTTTGAGTCCCAAACAAAACAACTTACTTTCTAATGTAAAAGTAGCGTTAAAATTAAATTATGTAGAAATTTTTTTGTCAATCAAGTTAGTGTAGCAGTTCCAAAAGTGAGATGCCAGTGTAGAAAAGATGTGAAACCCCGATATAAACATAAGTGCCTCATACAGTATAGTCACACAAGAATATAATTTAATGAAAGCACATAGGGGGATGTCATGGAAGGTAAACGTAGAATTATAATGTGTATATAAATATTATTTTATAATATAAAATTATAAGTATAATATGCTTAAATGTGCCTTAATCACTCGGTATCCATAAGAATTGTTTTGCTCAGCAACAACATAATCTGCCCTGTCAAGTCTTGAACCTGGGATGTTGCCCTCAACAATCACAGCAAATTGCCACTTCACATCTGAGCTGTGAGAAACTGCAATGCTTTAACAAACATATCATGCATTCTGGTCATTTAACATTAATGAAAAAAAGCAGCAGTCCCAAGTATCAAACCCATGACCCGCATTACTATAGTCAGAGAAATGCACAACTACACCATCTAAGCTGTAGGAAGTAGCATTGCTTTTTCAAACATATCATGCAATGGAGGCATACAACATTAGGGAGAAAGCTTTGTGGAACCATTCATGTGTTGTATATAGACATACACATACACAGGTCTACTTCAGTAGACCGACAGTACACAAGAACGACATTCACAACATTGAGACCAAAAGACCGACAACGCAGATGATCGACAAGGTGAAATCCTGACAGCCGAAACACCAACATGGGCAACGTGTGAGCGCGACTCGGTAAGTGTGCAATAGTGAGGGATTTAGGGTTAGGGAGCGGACAGGTAAGTGTGCGATAGTGAGGGATTTAGGGTTAGGGTGCGGGAAAGGTGAGTGTGTGATAGTGATGGACTGTAGTTCTAGGGGCGGGTTAAGTGAGTTAGGGTTAGGGAGTGGGTAGGGTGAGTGTGCGATAATGACAGACTTTATGTTTAAGGGTGGGTTAAGTGAGTTAGGGTTAGGGTGCAGGTAGGGTAAGTGTGCAATAGTGACAGACTTTAGGTTTTGGGGTGGGTTAAGTGAGTTAGGGTTAGGGTGTGGGTAGGGTAAGTGTGCGGTAGTGTCGGACCTTAGGGTTAGGGTTAAGGTTAGTGCATATATAGTTGTGTGTAATGTGTAGTTTACGTTTTGTGTGTCGGTGTTTTGGGTGTCGTTGTTATGGTGTTCGGTTTTGTGAGTTGTCGGTGTTGTGAAGTTTCGGTTATTTCGTCTCTGTGTTGTGAATGTTGTTCTTGTGTACTGTCGGTCTACTGAAGTAGACCCACACACACACACACACACACACACACACACACACACACACACATATATATATATATATATTTATATATATATATATATATATATATATATACACACACACACACACACACATATATATATATATATATATATATATATATAGATATATATATAATATGCATATGTCTGATGAAACATATATGAAAATGTAGAGTCATAATATAGATATACATATATAAAAATATAAAGGAAGGAAAATATATATATATATATATATATATATATATATATATATATATATATATATATATAACCTGCAGTGCAGTTATACCTCAAAACCATCCCTCTCAACCTGTTAGTTTAAGAAACCTGTACAAAGGCTGTAAAAGGGGGGGTGGGCCACATATAGGGACATAGTTCAAATATTGCTGTTACAAATGAAGACATTTGCTACAGCAACAGGGTGTATTTCAGCAGACAAATACTGAAGGATATGAGGATGGAAACTGAAATGTTATGTCATTATTTACTGACATAAATCATTGGATCATCACCGTGATTTACAAGACAAATAGAAATTAATTATGGAACTGAACAAACGTATGGGCCAAACATCCTGACATTCTCTGAAAATCCTGGCAGTGGAGAGGTATGCTCAGAACCCCTTAGTGCAATGAATCCGGACCAAGCCTGACAAAGTGGGGGGACAAAAGCATAAAAATAGGGACATATCCAAAATAATCAGTAGATAAGCTGAGAAAGTTGATGTAATAACACTGTATGTCCTAACATATATAGACTGAAATATCAAAATTCCAGGACTCAATTGCTTCTCATTAGTTAGTGAAATCAATCCCCACATCATCCCACTGATGTGTCAGGAATACACAACAATTATGGGGACCAGACCAAAGATATCAGCCAGACAACTGAACATCCTACAAATATGTGGACACAACACAACAGTAGGAAAACTACACTGAGCTACTGAGCAATGCCCAAACTACAATCAGACTGACATAACACTACCCAAGTCCAGCTCTAGGGCTGTACACATGCATTAGGAAATATAACAGGCACTGCAGGGATGTAACACTAGTGGAAAACAGACACTGGTGTGAAAGTGCATACCCCCCCAAAAATTGCACCACAGTCACAGCGACATACCAATAAGCAAACTGAACACTACAGTATAATGACTGTGTGAGCAACAAAATCCCATTTGCCACTCACACATTACCCCTACATATAATGCCCAAAGTCAAATGTAGTGAGAATTGTGAGGTGTTACAGGACATGTCACGGTCTTCATGTACAAACATATACAGGCAATAGGGAACCAGAAACTGGAGCAGCATACACACTCAGATAGAAATGGCCCATGACACTCACATGTACCCCCTCCCAACACAGACCAAATTACATATACACACTGCACTGCTATGCAATCATGACAGCCTTTTAACAATGGGCAGACATATACAGACCTCTCAAATTTATAGTTTGCCACAGAATGTATAGGCACAGGACTGATATCTATGGCCGCTTCCTTGTTACATGTTTGGAGGTCTATGACATCACTGGGATGGTAGCAGGAATGGATGCAATAAGTAATGATACTACATACCTCTGAACCTCTTAGTGTATGACATCTGGGCAAAGCCTGACATAACTGGGGGACAGAGACCCAAACACAGGGGTATATTGAACATGTTGGTGTTATAAATGTAGACAGTTGCTGGTGTTACCAGCTTTGTTGTAACATATCTTTTCTGAGGAACATGAAGTCAGTAACACAAATAGATGTTAGCATTTACTGACTGCATTCCCCAGAGTATCCTACCGATTAGCCAAGGACAACAACTGTCTGGGGAACAGACCAAACATATGAGCCACGCATCTGGACAGGGTCTAGGCCTCTGGACAGTGTAGAGGTATGATCACAGTGGTGTAACAGAATGGAAATCCCCTGACAGCTGTCAAACATGTCACCCAGCACCTTATGAAGTGAAGTAAGACCAACATGACACTTCCCTACATCACCTCTGGGCAATTACCCATGTATATTCAAATATAGCATGCACTACAGTGATGGAACTGTAGTTAAAAGCAGAGAGTGGTGCAAAAATGTCCACCAAAAACATTTACGCCACAGTCACGCAACATACCAGTACCCAAAATGAACTCTAGAGTAGAATGACTGTCTAAACAAACATATCCTGATTGCCAGTCACACACTACACCAATATATACTGGCCCAATTCACAGTGTACTGGGAATCCTGAAGTGTTACTGGACATTTCACAGTCATCCCCTACAAGCATACAGACATGATAGACCACATACAGCTGTAGCAGCATGCAGAGTCAGATAGGTAAAGGATGTATGGCACTCACATCTGCTACTCTCCCTACCCAGACCAACAAACATCTAGACACAACACTGCTACACAATCTTGGCAGTCTGTTCACAATGGCCAGACAGACATAACTGTCATATGTACAGATTTCCACAGAATTTTCAGGGTGTGAAACCATAATCCTGGCCACCTCTACATACCATGGCCAGAAGTCTGACAGGTCATTGGCATGATAACTGGAGTGCAGTTGGTAATTAATGACATACCATACCTCTGCACCTCATAGGGCAGGACATCTGGACAATGTGTAATGTACTTGTGGGACAGGGGGCTGGAAAGAAGAACATATCACACATAACAGTCTTACAAACTGAAACAGTAGCTGGTGTTACACGTGTTGTTGTAACATAACATCCCTGAAGGATATGCTGTCTGGAACACCAATGGATGTCAACAGTTGCTGACTACAATCCTCACATTGTCCTACCAGCTCCACAGTAACAGACATTGTTCAAGGAACAGACCAAGCATAACAGGCAAACATCTGCCCAGTCTGTGGACAACACGCCAGTTGAGAGGTATGTCAGAGGCATATCACTGTCAGATGTCAAGTCATCCAGTAAATGCATGTCCAGAGTAACCCTGTCAATCTAGCAACCCTCCATCTGTATAACAGCACTAGTGACATACAATCTGTATCCAATTCTAGAGCTTTCTCCCCATGTTGTTGGTCTGTCTCCACATGTCCTGTCCTGTGAGGTATTTCCACCTACTGTCTGTGAAGCTGTAGCCCCCCACACCTCCATAAAGTTTTCACACAGGCAAGAAAAATGGGCAAGGCCCAAATGAAGGGCGTCCCATATGTTGGAACTACCAGCAGTGTCTAGGCCTACACCACAATACTATGTGGGCACTTACATAGCTTTATAGGCTCAGCAATACCCAATAGGACAACATCCACCCACAAGGTAGGCTGAACACCTGTGGTGGACAGCAGCAATACATAACTACCATCACAGGTGGAAATAATTGCAGGATGAGCGAAAAAGGAACAGGTGCCTCATTGGAAGCCATGTCACCTTGTTCTGCACAAGCAAATAAGGTCACAAGTGATGTACCCTAAGGCTGTCTTTGAGTGCAAACTGGAGACATCCACCAAGGGCAGTCATGAGGCCTTCCAGATGTGTGTCTGCAATTCCAGAGGAAACACACATATCTGCTTTGTAGTGGTGGTCAATAACACTACATACACATATGCCATGGATATAGGCAACCGGTTGCAGATAGGTGAAGTGTAAACATCACCCCCCGTCCCCCCATAGGTACACATTTGCATGTACAGCACCTGCCCCTCTCCCCTCATGATCAGGAAGCAGGTCTGTAATTCCCTGTTAAAAGCAACACATAGAGGTCTCCATAGGCCTGATGCCATTCCTGGCTGCATCCAACATGAACACAGACATGGAGTCTCAGACTCATTCTGCAGTATAGTCAACCACAGCCTGAGCACTGGTGTCATCCCATTTGCACAGAGGACAGACAGAAAGTTGATAGAAAACAGGTTATGCATTAGCATTAATATTCAGAATGATACAAGTCTAAAACTGAAATGTATGCCATAATGTCATGACAGCAGTCCTCAATGACATGGCTGAAAACCGCAGTACTCTCTATTTAATATAGTAATGTAATATAATATTAATATCCAATAGGTGATAAATACAAATACACAGCTTAAATCCCCAAAACAAGACAGTGTAGTGGTCAGAGTCCCAGCTTTGCATGTAAGTGTGCAAGGTTCAATTAATACAACAGACATTCCAAATTTACATGAGAAAGCAGTGTTAAAAGTGTTATGTTCATATTAAAATATGTGCTAAGTAATTTTTGTCACCTAGGGTAGTGTAGCTGGTGTAAAATGGATGTATGAGTGCATATAACATGTGAAAACACCCATGTATACATGTGTCCCATACAGTATAGTTACACCCCTTGCAACTATAATGAAAGCACACACAGCCGTGTCATGTAATGGAAATCATATACACTTACTAAATGAAGACATTAGTGTGACATATTATGAGAATTAACTGTGAGCATTAGTTAGCAATGCTCAGCTATGCTTAGCAAGTTTAACAACACATTTCTGTTGTCCTCACCCCTGTCTCTGGGGTTTGAGTGTCCAAATTCAACTCCAAATTCTGTACAAATGCACAGCTGTTGCTGTATAAGAAATGGACAGCTATGGACCTTCTGTACACCTGTCCTGCACATCTGTAGCTATCTTTTGTATTATTCTTCCCTCTGCATGCCCTTTTCCACAACTTTCCTATTACCCCCTTCTCTTTTCTTTTAAAGAATTAGTGCGGGTGTAAGCGGGAGTAAGAGCAATAAAATTACCAGTCCTTCCAGGACTTCAACATAGGGCCCAGTACACCATCATCAGAACAATGTATCACTTCACCATTTGAGCTGTAGGGATGATCAATTCTTTTTCTAACATATGCTCATTCAACAGTGGGGAAACGATTCCATAGAATCAGTCAGGCCTCATATTTATACATATAAACATGTATATATGTATGAAGATGGATATATATGGACAAATATATTCATAATATAAATAGTGATATACATATAAAATATACACATACACATATATATAAATATAAATATATATATATATTTATATATTTATATATATAAAAATATATATAAAAAGAAACTATACGTATATAGAAAAACATATATATATATATATATATATATATATATATATATATATATATATATATATATATATATATATATTCACTATAGAATTTTGAAATACTGAAATCCCAAATTTCAGTATTTCGAAATTCTAACCCCAACAGCTGTAAATCCCGAAACCCCATTATCACGAAATTTAAAATTGTGAACCTACACTACAAATACACCACACCCATACACATACACACAATGTCTCCCCACAATCAAACAGACAATCCTATACTACAGACAAGCAGGGGGTTTGCACCCCCACACCCCCCTACTTATATATACTAACTCCGAGATCGCACAATCACACACATAAACGTAACTCACACCCACACATTTCACAGCCCCTTGCACACACACATCACAGCCAAAACACACACTAACATACACTAAAGCCCCTAACCAACACACTCATACATATTGACCTAAACATACACCTATCCATTCACACACTGCAATACCAGAAGCTCTAAACTTCGGTATTTTGAATTTTGCATTTCTGGTGTTTCGGAATTTCAAGACTTTGGTGTTCTAATTTTGAAATACTGAAATTCAGGATTTCCGTATACATAACAACCCCTTACTGCAAGAAATCTGGCTCAAGGCTGTCCAAACGGGGGGACAATGGGACAAAACTAGGGACATATTTTAAATATCGCTCTTATAAATGTAGAGTGTTGCCAGAGTAACAGGGTTTGCTTCAGCATACATGTTCTGAAGAATGTAAGTTCTGAAACTGAAATGTATGTCATCATTTACTGTCAGAAATCCTCAGATCCCCACAGTGATTTACCAGGGATATGAAAATAATGCATCTGTGGGACAGACCAGAAATGTGAGCAGTAAACCTGGACATACTGCAACAATCCATACAGTCCCGAATTAGGCTCAGAAACACCTAAGTGCAATGAATCTGGGACTGGTCTGACAAAGTGGAGGGGGAAGGCCATTGAAATAGGGATATATTTGAAATACTGGAGTAGATAAGCTGACACAGTTTCTGCAGCAACACAGCTGCTGCAGTAACACCTTCATGTTTGCCCTAACATATATTGACTGAAATAGCACAAGTACAACACTCAATTAATTCCCACTAGTTAGTGACTGAAATCCACACATCAGCCCACTGATGTGTCAGAAATACACAACAATTATGGGGGCCAGACACCGCTACGTCCTACAAATATCTGGACATGACATCACATTATGGAAAGTGCATTCAGCTGCTAAGCATGTCACCAAGCACTGTCCAAACTACAGTAAGAATGATACAACTCTAACCCAAATCTGCTAGGGGGAATTACACATGTATTGGTAAATATATCAGGCACTACAGGGATGTCACAGCACTGAAAAACAGTCACCAGTGTGAAAGTGCATACCCATGACCAATTCAACCACAGTCACAGTGACATACCAGTAAGCCAAAGGAACAGTACAGTATAAGGACTGTGTGAAAAAATTAATCTTAACATGTTTTCCAGTCACACACTACCCCCACATATACTGGCCCAATTCACAGTGTACCATGATGCCTGACAATGGTATGGGACATGTCTCAGTCTGCCCATCAAATATATACAGCTGATACACCACCAGAAACAGGAACAGCATGTACAGGCAGATAGAAAAGGAGCCATAACACATACATCCACACCCCTCCCTACACAGGCCAAATAACATCAACACAATACACTGCTACACAATCCTGACACTCTGTCAACAATTTCCAGAAATACACAGACCTGTCAACTTTACAGAGGCTTGTCCAGGCTTTCCCCTCATATATAAGGCCTCTTCCACTTAACATGTCTGGCAGTCTGATACATCACTGGGATAATGTCAGGAATGTAGGCACTAAATAATCATATACCATACCTATCTACCTCTTATTGCATGACATCTGGACAAAGCCTGACATAACTGTGGGACAGAGGCCCAAAAAAAGGGGCATAATTTAAATATTGCTGTTATAAACTGAGAATGTTGCTAACATGTTTAGTTGTAACATATATTTTCTGATGGATATAAGGTCAAAAACACAAATGGGTGTTAGCATTTACTGACTGCAATCCCCAGAGTATGCTATTGATTCTCCAAAGACAAAAAAATGTCTGAAGAACACACCAAACATAGGAGTCCAAATTCTGGCCATTCTGTGGATAGCCCTACAGGTGAGAGTTATGTCAAACACATAACACTGTTAGAGTTAAAATCACTCAGGAACTCCATGTCTACACAAACCCTGTTAGACTAGCATTAATCCAAATGTATAACAGCAATACTTACATTCTGTCCCTATGTCTGGAACATTCTCCTCCATTCTGTTGGCCTGTCTCCACAGTTGTAGTTGTAAGATGTAGTTTCAAATACCTTCTGTGATGCTGTTGTTCACACACCTCCATGAAGTCTTCCTAACTGGCAAGGTAAAGGGCCAATGCTCACATGACATACTCAATGATAGGAGTGTGTTGCCATGCCATTGGCTATATGAATAACAACATAGTTGTCCTGCATGCAATTATCAAGTGGGGGACACCAATTGATGCACAGGTCATCAGCTGCTCATGAGCATTAGCTACAAAAGGCAAGCTGCTGCTTATGCAAAACAGATGTACATCCTACATCCTTGAGAGAGAGAGAGAGAGAGAGAGAGAGAGAGAGAGAGAAACAGTGAAAAGAAAAAGAAAAAAAAACAAGCAGGACATAACCACCCACACTTGAAACAGGTATGTCAAACAAGTAAGCATGTAATGGACAGCAGTAGGGGGTATGTAAGAATGGCAAATAGGAACTGTAACATATATGACTCAACAAGACTTGCTGTACTGATATATTGCTGATCATAAACTATGGCCATAGCAACTGGGTCTGTCTGCATTGACATAGATCATAGGTCAGGCTCCTAAGTCACCCCAGGAAAGGATGGCTCACATATGACTACTACTGCAATGTGTGTTGAACAATACTGACTGTGACAATGCTAGGCCAGCTACTGGGATGTTGTACATATCCATATCTTACTTGTGAATACAACTATGATATACTTGGTTGTCTCAGAAATGTGAGACCTATACATGGTATTTGCCTAGTAAAGTACTGTTGCACATGTATGTGTTGAACTGCATGTGATATATTGAGCTCATACCATTAAACTGTCCAGTGTTATGCACACTGACCATACATGTGCCTCATATTTGTAGTCATTTACTCATACAGATGTGTTATGTCTGGCAAATCATTGGCAAATCTGTAAAGACTAACATTACATCTCCTTCTTTTTCTTCTGGTTGTTCAAGTTAGGGGTCGCCACAGTGGATCATCTGTTGCCATTTCTGCCTGCCCTCTGCATCCTGCTCTGTCACACTAACCAGCCCTCTCTCACCACATCCAGGAACCTTATTCTCTTTTCCTCTTACCTGGCAGCTTCATCTTTACCATCCTTTTCCCAATACACTCAGCATCCCTCTGCAGCACATGTCCAAACTGATGTAATCTTGCCTCTCTGGCTTTGTCTCACAACCGTTGAACATGGGCTGACCCTGTCATACACATTGCTAATCTTGTCCACCCTCATCACAACCATTGCAAATCCTAACATCTGTAGCTCTGCTGCATTCAACTCTAACTCATGCCTTTTGTCACTGACACTGTCTCCAAACCATATAACATAGCTGGTCTCACTACCCTATTGTAGACCTTCCCTTTTACTTGTACTGGTACTCGTCTGTCACAAATCAGTACTGACACTCTTCTCTACCCTCTCCATCTTGCCTGTACTCTCTTCTTCACCTTTCTCCACAGTCATCATTACTCTGAAATGTTGATCCCAATCATTTTTACTCATCCCCCACTGCCAACTCTACTCCCTGCATCCTCAACATTCCACTACCCTCCCTCTCCTTCACACACAGATATTCTGTCTTAGTCCTGCTGACCTTAATTCATCTCCTCTCTAGAGCATATCTCCACCTCTACAGGGTCTCCTAAATCTGTAACCTTCTCTCAGTACAGATCACAATGTCATCTGCAAACATCATAGTCAATGGAGACTCCTGTATGATCTTGTCTATCAACCTGTCCATCAGCATTTCAAATAAGAAAGGGCTCACAGCTGATCCCTGATGTTATCCCACCTCCACCTTAAATACATCTGTCACTCCTGCCACTGACCTCACCACTGTCACACCACCCTTGTACATATCCTGTATCAGTCTTACATATATCTCTGCCACTCATGACTTCCTCATACAGTACCACAACTCACCTCTAGGCACCCTGTCATATGCTTTCTCTACATCCTGAAAGACACAAAGCAACTCCTGACCTTATCTGTACTACTCCATCAACATTCTCATAGCAAACATAGCACCTGTAGTGCTCTTATCTTGCATGACAACATACTGCTGACCACTACTCATCACCACCCTGATTAACCTAGCTTCCACTACTCTTTCCCATGACTTCATGCTGTGACTGATTAATGTTATCCCTCTGTAGTTACTACAGCTCTGCACATCAACCTTATTCTTAAAATGAAACACAAACACTTTCTCTTCACTCCACATGCAACCTCTCACTTTGCAAGATATCATTAAACAATATGGGGAAAAACACCACTGCCATTTCCCCTAAACACCTCCATGCTACCAGAGGTATGTCATGTGGACCAACAGGCTTTCCAGTATTCATCCTCTTCATAGCTATCCTTACTTCCTCCTTGGTAAGCCATTGCACTTCCTGATTCACCATCATCACATCACATCATCCAACCATCTCTCTCTCATTCTCTTCATTCATCAGCCTCTCAAAGGACTCTGTCCATCTACTCAGCACACTCTCCTCGCTTTTGAGTACATTTCCCTCATTATCCTTTATCACCCCTCTCTGCTGCATATCTTTCTTAGCTCAGTCCCTCTGTCTAGCCACCCGGTACAAGTCCTTTCATCCCTCCTTAGTGTCCAACCTGTCATACTAGTAGTTATGTACCTCATCCTTAGCCTTTGCCACCTTTCTCTTTGCCATGCACCTCATCTCCTTATACTACTGTCTACTTTCCTCATCTCTCTGACAATCCCACTCCTTCATCCCCATCCTATTTCTCTGTATACTGTCCTGTATTTCCTCAGTCCACCATCAGGTGTCCTTGCACTCCTTCCTCCATCCACATGTCACACCAAGCACCTTTCTAGCCATCTCCCATACTAGCTCTGCTGTACTTATCCAGATATTTGGTAAATCATCACTGCCACCAAGTGTCTGTCTCAACTCTTCCCTGAACTCCACTTCACAATCACCCTTTTCCAGTTTCCACCACTTTATCCTTGGTGCTGCCCTCACACTCCTCCTCTTCTTGATCATCAACATCATCTTACAGACCAGCAGTCTCTGCTGCCTAACTACACTGTCCCCTATCACCACTTTACAGTCTCCAATCTCCTTCAGACTGGCCCTCCTACATTGGATATATTCCACCTCTACTCATGTATATCACCCTATGCTCTACCCTCTTGTTATAGTATGTATTCACCACGGCCATGTCCATCCTTTTTGCAAAATCCACTACCATCTCACCGTCTGCATTCCTTTGCTTAACATCATACATACCCATCCCTTCCTCATCCCCTCTGTTCCCTTCACCAACATGGCCATTAAAATCTACTGCAATCACTACTGTCTCCCCTTGGGTACAGTCATCACCACATTATCCAACTGACTTCACATTTCTCTTTCTCATCCACCACACAAGCAACTTGCATAGCATATGCACTAACAGCATTCATCACTACACCATCCATTTCCAGATTTATAAACATCACTCTATCAGACACTCACGTCATCCTCTAAAAACACCTTTGGCATACTTTTCCATCAGGATAACCCCTACCCTCTTTCCTCTCCCATCCACACCCTGATAACGCAATTGTGACTTTCTTCTGATACAGCTAGTTATACTCCCCTTCCATCTGGTCTCTTGTACACACAATATATCCACCTTCCTCTGGCCATCATCTCAGCTAGCTCTGTCCCTATACCAATCATACTACCAACATTAAAAGTTCTTACCCTCACTACCACACTCCTATCCTTTCTCCTCTCAAACTGTTATATGAGTGTTGGACATCCTCTAGGGTATGTCTGTCAATGCAAAGGCTACTGTGCTATTGAATAACTCAAGTGTGTTACAGTAATATTAAGACAGTGACACTAATTTTGTCCCATTGTTCCCATGTAAGTGTGGCGTCTTGTAGATGTCCTGCTCTAACTGGATGCCTGGGCAGCAAGAGTGTGAATACAGTGTGCCATACTGACATAGAACAGAAATGTATATCAGGTATTACCTGTGCACATGTCAGGATGAGTAGGTGTATCTGGCTGCCTCATAATAACAGACATGGGATGCAAAATGTCAGTTAAATAAACTGTACATGTTGTACACATGTGTAACCTTAGTTACTGTGCATCCAACAGAGTGACATTTCTATAGCTACTGGTTGTTGCATTGCCCTGACACAGCCATGGATACTATAATAAGCATGATTATCTGTTTAAAACTGAAGAGGTGTCCAACTGTGTTATGACCGTGTGTCCATGCCTACTGCAAACAGCTATATGAACACCAACATAGCTGTATGGAGTCAGTAATACTTTACTTGTCAAACCTGCCTCCACCAAAGTCGAGTAATCCCCTTTGCTGGACAGCAGCAATACACAAACCACAGACTTGGTCCCTATATTTGCTGTACAGGGCAAATTAGGAGCTGGCACCAACTTGGCATCAAGTCAGCCTTTGTCTGATCAAGCATATATGGTCACAGGTGGAGTACTGTAAGGCTAACTATGAGTACAAATTAGGCACATCCACCAAGGTTAATCACAAGGCCATCTTCACATATGTCTGCAATCTCAGAGGCAACAAACCTACCCACCTTGTAACGGTGTCAATCAGACCACATACACACACAACATAGCTATAGCCAACCTGCTGCAGATAGGTTTAGGGCAAACATCACCCCTTGGCTCAGCATCACTATAGGTAGGTATGCACAGCACCCATGCCCCTCCCCTCATCACCAGTGAGCTGGTACATATTGCCTACTGAAAGGCAACAAACATAAGTATCCATGAGACCTGATAACATCCCTGTCAACATCCTACATGAACTCAGGCATGTGTCACAGCTCCATTACACACTGTAGTCACACCAAGCCTTGGAACTATCCACACCCTATCTGCATGGAAGATGGCCAATGTCATCCCTCTACACAGACATGAATGAGGAGTAGAGGATTATGAAATTAACTAGCCCTCATTGGAGGGAATATGAAACATCAGGACCAGCAGTACAATGCAAGCAGGTACAGTGCTGATAGATTACAGCGGTATGTTGTGGTTATGAGCAGAGGCTACTGGTATTCAATGTAGCTGTACAGGTTCTGTACATACTGTTGCCAAATGTATGAGGTCCTGTGATGTGTTTCCCTTTTTATGTCTTTCAGGTGCAATGTAGCATCAGCAAAGGTCTACTTTCTCAGCGGCTGAGACAAATATAATCATAGAAGCCATACTACAAAACCATGCCATAATGTTTGGCTGGAGCCAGCAACATCTGCAGGAGAGGACCGGCCTGTAGGGCGACCATGTTCACAGGGTAAATTATGTCAGCCTGCATGCACATACATGTGAGCAGGTCTGGCATTGTGCCAATGACCTCATAAACCATGCCTGACAAAGGGCTGCTGCAGTGGCCAGGGACTGCATAGCCACAGGTGGGACCCCAGCCATGCAGCCCCCACTGACACCCACTGAAGAGCTCCTCAGCAACCTTATGGCAACCATCCTAGTACAACATTAGGGTACAGATGCCCGACATGCTGGAGGTGGGTGGCACCCAGACAGTGGATGTGGACTGTGGAGGTAAGGCCCCAGTGGAGATTACTAGACTAGTGTAGCAGACATACTTGTATTTGTAGTGTATCTACGTGCATGTGTCAGGTCAGATTGCAGTTGTGGATGGGGATTTCTAATGCACAAAAGTGCACATCTATGGTGAAGGATAGCAAATTGTGTAGTATTGGGGGGTTGTACTGTAAATGTGCAGACATGCTGCATCCATCCTGTACCAATGCCACATGTGAGTCTGCTGACAATACTTTTCTCACACAACTACCTAGGTCCATCTGGTCTGCATGTGGGATGGCAGCCTGAAGCTGGTGAGTATGGAATTGTTCTGTTATGATTTGCCAATACCTCAAGCATATGAAGGCCATGAAATGTACCATGCACAAAAATTGTTACTCAGAGCCATATTGCTTTATGTGCATGTTCACTTGTGGTGGGGTTAACTGCATTGCATCACAGTGATCACCACAGGGCCCTATCTGAAGAGAATGTAACATCCCTGTAGCATACCTCACAACCTTGTCAGTGCAAGACTTCTGGACAGAGACCAACAAAGGGGGGGGGGGCAAATGACCTAAGGTGGGACATGTGTGAAATATTACTCTCATACAGTGGATATAAACAGTGTACACACCCCATGTTAAGATGCCAGGTGTTGGTGATATATATACAAATTGAGACCACAATATGTCAGTCCACACCTTTTCCAATCTGTAATGTGACCTATGACATGAACAATTAACTTGTAAAACCAATAAATCTACTGGGCACCAAATATGGAGTATATAAACCTTACAATAAACTGGATGCATATGTGTGCACACCCTTCAAATAATATTTTATTGCAGCAGCTTGTGATTTACTGACAGCCTTCAGTCTGCTTGGGTGCACATCTGCCATCAAGTAAAGGCATTTTGAGTAACATCAAATAACAGTCTGCTGCCCAAGCAGGATATTCATGACATCTGCTCAGTTGCCTGCAACAGCAACAGCCATGGCTTACAGACAGCCTATAGAGCAGCAAAAAGATCTCATATTTGAAAGGTATTAGTCAAGAGTAGGGTACAACAGCATTACCACAGCATTGCATACACCATGGAACACAGTGGAGACAGTTGTCAAAAGGAGGACTGAATATGAGACAACAGTACTATTAAAAAGAACTTGATGTCCCTCCAAAAATGATGACAAGAGATGTCAAAACCTGGTCAGGGAGGCTGCCAGGAGACATACAATAACACTAAGGGAGTTGCAGGAATCTCTTGCAAGTACTGGTGTTGTGTACTACATGTGAGAACACTCTCCTGTATTCTGCATACGTCTGGCCTATGGAGTATGGTCAGAAGATGAAAGCATTTCCCCACGCCAAAACAAATCCAGGGGGTGGATGCAATTTGCAATACAGCACATCAAGTCTCCCAAAGGCATGTGTGAAAAATGTGTTATGGTGTAATGAGGCTATAGATTGACCTCATAGCCACAATACCAATAGGTATGTGTGGTGCACAAGCAACACCCCTCTTAACCTGAACACCAACATCCCCATGGTGAATCATGCTGGTGGCAGTGACCTGGTGTCAGGATGCTGGGAATTCTGAACAGTTACAATTAACACACACATCTGGCAAAAATCCATCAGGCATCTGCAAGAATGCCGAGGATGGGGAGCAGTATCAGCCTTCAACATGACAAAGACCTGAAGCATACATCCAAAGCTACCTACGAAAGGCTCCATCTGAACACACTCATGGTTATGGATTGGCCCAGCCAAAGCCTACACCTACACCAGACAGGCAAACTCCAGTGAGACCTGACGAGGGCTGTGCACATGAGCTGCCCTTGCAATCTGACAGTGGTGGGTGACCTTTGAATGGAAGAGTAGCAAAATAATGCCAAGTCAAGATGTGCCATGCTGATAGACGCCTTCACAAGAAGAGTGAATGCTGTAAGTCACTTACAAGGTGCTTCAATAAAGTATCATTTTAAGACCGTGCACACTTATGCAACCACCATATTGTACATATTGCAGTCATTATATTTTACATGTAACACATTTGTTTGTTTGTCGATTGGATTGCACAGGTCATATTTATTTATTTATTTGCAGTTTGTTAACCGGGAAAGTCCACTGGGCCAAAATGAGCCCATTTTTCAATGGAGGCCCAGGGAGAAAATTTCCATATACAATTATTACAAAGCTGATATCAACAAAGTTAAGTACAATACAGTTTTCAAAATTACTAAAAACACAGTAATATAGAAAATAGAAAAATAACATTTGAGCAAGGTGTTGTAACAAAGCACTGAATGAAATTAAAACAAGTATTTTGTAGTACATAGGTATAATTTGGAGTGCAGGCACTTATGCACTTAGTTTCATGTGATGAGAGGTAGGAAGAATTAGCAAGAGAGTAGAACAGTAAAAGGTGAATAGGCTGAGTTAGGAGAAAGGAAAAAAGGGAGAGGGAGTGAAAATTAATTGAAGAGAGTCACTAGGGGAAGTTTTGAGAGAGGAGGAAAAAAAGGACGGAGGAGCAGAAATGATATAGAGGGAATCAGGAGTGGTGAAAGTATGAGCATTCCCAGTGAGAAGACATATGGGAATGGAGCATGGTCTTAAAGGTGGAGTGGTTTTGGATGATTCAAATGTGGGGGGGGGGGTGAATTCCATAGGCAAGTGAGGGAGAAAGACAGGAGAATTTGCCCAGGTGCATGTAATGGTTTGCACACTTTGAGGGGGTTCTGGTTACTGGACGTGGGTAATCTGTCAGGATGGTGCAAGATGAGTATGGAGGAGAGGGAAGGGCAGTTAGAGGGTTTGAAAATGAGTTTGTGAGCAGTTAACAGTTGAATGTAAGAGAATTAGTGGGAGAGCTCCAGCCATTTCAAGGAGTGGAGTGTATCACAGTGGTGGGTGGAGGATTTGGTCCCAGTAGTAAACTTGAGATTTTATTGTAGCAGGATGACAGTTTTGACTTTAGGGAGGATTGAAGGTTGGTAAGGAGAGGGGCTCCATAGAACAGAGAGGGGATGAGGTAAGAAATAAACAGTATATGCTTGGAAGAGGGAGTGAGATAACGGCTGTGATGATACAGCATTCCAAGCTTTTGGTGTATTTTCCTAATACTAGTTTGTATATGAATGTCAAACTTTAAATGTTCATCAATGATAACACCTAGAAGTTTAGTATGGGAGACTATTTCAATGGGAATCTTATTCTGACTGACTATGGAGAAGGAATTTTTATCAATAGAGGTGTTTTTAGATGGGGTAAAGATCATGATTTTGGTTTTGGATGCATTGAGAACAAGCTGATTTTTCAACATCCAAGACTTAGTATGACAGAAGGTATCTTGTGATAGTTGCATTAGTTTGGGGAGAGATTGAACATAGCAAATTATGATAGAATCATCCACGCATTGGACAAGTTTTGTATTAGGGATGCAGTGATGAAAATTATTAATGAAGATGTTAAAAAGTAAGGGACCCAGTAATGAGCCTTGTGGAACCCCTGTTGGAGTGTGAAGGAAGGAAGAGGCACTATTGTTCCACTTGACGGCTTGCTGTCTATTAGAAGGGTAACTGGAAAACTAGTTAATAGAGGAGGGGGAGAGATTGAGAAGAGAGAGGTTGGACAAGAGAGAGTTGTGGGAAACAGTATCAAAGGCCTTTGATAAGTCTAGGAGAAGGCTAGATATAATGCTGCCAGAGTCTCTGTCATGGTTGATGATGTCAAGGTAGGAGAGAAGGGCAGTGGCAGTACTATGTCCAGGTCTAAACCTATGTTGACTTAGAGAAAAAAGTTGATTGTCTAGGAGGTAGGGAAGGAGTTGCAAGTGGATGCATTTTTCAAGGACTTTTAAGAAAGAGGACAGGATGGCTATAGGATGGAAGTTGGAAATGTCAGTATTGTTGCCTCCTCTGTGAAGGGGAATGATGAACGCTTTCTTCCAGGGGAGGGATACATAGGATTCTTGGATTGAACGGTTGATAAGTATGGTGATGGGAAGGGCTATGCCATTGGCAGCTAGCTTGAGAAAGGTGGATGCTCACATGAAAGGTGGGGAACATATTTGAATGCATTATTGTGGTGTCATCTCATATATTACAAGAATATGGCATGTTAACAGGGCTGTGTATACTTATCATATCCACTGTAAGCTCAGAAGGTTGGTAGTGCGACAGGACTTGTGTGACCATACATTCACTTCTGGTTCGGAGGTCTGAAACTCAAATGTATGTCATTAATCAGTGATGTCACTCCTCAGATTATCCCAGTCATGTATCATAGAAACACAGGGGTTATGAGAAAAAGAGCAAACATATGAGCCAAACATCTACATATCCTGTGAGGATCTGTACAGTTGTGAGGTATGTTCTGTAGTACTTGTGACTGCTATACAGGTGAACAGCAATGATGTGTACATGGGTGCAGTCTGTGCTAGGAAAGGACCATCACCTACTAACACTAATCACATATCTCAGAGCTCTATATTGTTAGTTACATGTAGAAAAACTGGCTGCAATGCATAATGTTGAGGGCCGTGTGCCATGCATGTCACCATTTAGGTAATATGTGTGGTCTGTGTAACAGATTTGTGCCACCTTACCTGTAAGTGTGTGTGTGTGTGTGTGTGTGTGTGTGTGTGTGTGTGTGTGTGTGTGTGTGTGTGTGTGTGTGTCTGTGTGTGTCTGTGTGTGTGCATGTACCAGGCAACCTAAAAGTGCAGGTATTGATGTACATATGTTGTCTTCTCCTCACAGGTGGTGATGGGGTTTGGGGTTCCTCTTGCTTGGAAACTGATTATCTCTGCAGACTCTGACAGTGATGATAGGAATAGTGCAGTACAGGTGGGGTTGTCAAAGGCTGAATCTGTGCCATTTGTTGGCATCTTACTCTTGTCCACACCATCCTTGCACACAGTGACAATGACTGCACATACCTCATCCCCAGTGCCACAGATGATAGACAGTTGGCAGGTGGTGGAATTGAACAGGCTAGTGTGGTGACTATGGCAGGTGTGAGTGTAGATACTGGCCATAGACAGAGTGCAGGTGAGATCACACACAGGTGGATGGACAGGGGTACTCACAGAGAACTACTTCTTGTCAATCCGCTATCGCAAGTGCCATAGCAGGAGTCACCAGACACATGTTTTGGGGTGTCATAGATTCACAGGCATGAAGTGAATGCCACACCAGACAAATATTCAGGGTGGTGGCTGCAACCCTTCCTGATTTACGTGGTGACATACATGACCTTGTTGAGGCCACACATCAAAATTCTGAGGTCATGAATAGACGGTGGGGTGAGACCTTGGCAATCCTCTACCATGGCATGTCTGTGGTACAGTGTGTGGTGGGAGATGGACATTGGCCACATGGACATAAGTCAGCACCAACAACAGCTGAGAGTCTACGGGGCCATGCACCTTCACACTTCTGTAGTGGCAGTGACACCGGCACTATCGAAGGGGGGTTGCTGTCCACATTACACTGGAGCAGGCCATGGACATGTGGTCCTGTCTGATCCTGTCAGGGGCACAGATCCAGTAGACAGCAGTCACCATCAGGAAGCAGTACTGCATCTGGCCTTGGGCCTGGAGGTGCCAGTGATACCCCTGGCAGGACCAGTTCCCATGTCCATGGCAGGAGACAGTGAACTGGACACCCTGCCATATACAGTCCACAGCTGTCTAATGTATACCTATGTAGGGCAGCCACATGGTGTGACTATGTGCATACACACACACATCTGTATCACAGGCAGGTCACTTCCAGATACACACAGCACTTCTGCACAGCCCATCTATTGGATAGCCCTCCAAACACACACAAATGAGGTCAATTGTATGGCCCAGCCTAGGCCTCTGGCAAACCCACACTACACCCTGTGCATATGATTATACCTGTGCCACATCCCTATCATCCATAGTGTTGATGCAGGGACATGCTAATATGGTTCTGATGCACAGGATGAATATAGTACAGTGTAGCTATGTAATACTATGTAAGGTGCTGTCTGCTTGCATTTGTTATGGATAAACATACAGATGTATGTACCTTATTAGCCAGGATGCATTATTGCTGTTATTACCACTGACGGAATGTAGAATGACATGCTGTATTATGCTTGTGTTCCAGGTGCAGCTTTATATGTACATGTACCAGGTGTGTATGCATGCAACAGTGTGTGAGAGACACTGTTGTCAGACAGTGTGACCTTGCATACATACCCCTTTTCACAGACAGGTATCCTACAGACATGTCATCTCAGTGTTGTGTAATACCACAGGCTCATACATACAGAACAGGGTACTGCAGTACTGTCAGCAGGTCCCTCACAAGCATAGCCATTACATTAACTGCAACATATTCACCTGTCAACACCTGTTGTCCCTGCCATTTCTTTCCCATACACTCAAACCTGATGCAGTTGATGAGGGCATGCATGATACTGTGTATGACAGGTTTGTAGCATGCATTCTTGAGTTCATCAGGTGGAGCAGGGAGACAAAATGGTATATCCCTTGCATATACACAGTAAGGACTGACACAGGGGATGTGCACACAGTAACATAAACACATTTGGCAATAGACAGAATGGTAAATCTACATTTCCACCTTGAGGTACTGTACTGCTACATACACATGACATGTCCCACATAGATTATATGCATGGGACATAAAAGACTACTTCTTACAACATGTAAAGTTCTGAATGCATGGTGAGATAACCCACCAGCTACAGGATGTGGAGTCATGTATTGCTGTTACAAGTATGGACAAGTGAGAGTGTAGCAGACATTGTATTAGCATGATATTTCAGTCAGGTATGATGCCTGATGCTGGCATGTGTGTCACTACATTCACTGTGGCCGATTTGGCAACAATATCACATACATGGGCATTGTTAAGGGACACAGACCACATATAGGTTGCAAACATCTGGATATGCCATAGATATCTGTACAGAGGACTGGTATGACATGTACAATGGTTGAACATGCTGCATGTGAGGCAGATGCCATTACCACGCTATATAAAGTAATGCCATTGGAGGTGGTAAACAGATGTTGATGGTACACAAATCAAAATGGTATGAGCCAAAGTGGATATGATCTTCACCCAAAAACACACACTATTCCAGGCTCCACAAAGTCTGCTCTTCACTTTTTCCATTAGAACTGTTCAAACTCTCAAAGTAATCACTCTATTCTCTTTTTAAAGCCCTGCACTTGCTCAGCTCTTATAAGGAAACGCTAACTAACTAAAGCACTATACCCTCCTTGACTTCTCATAAGTATTAGACTCCCGATTGGTCCTTCCTGATCAAGTGAAAAATCTGTTCCCTTCCCTTATCTGATCAGTAAAAAACAGTTCACTATACTAATCTGGTATGTCCAAGGGTCAGTTTCAAGGTTACTCTCCAGTCCAGCTGGTGAATATGGGAATTTTGAGGCAATGTTACAATTGCCTTATGTACACAGACAACCCTCTCCTCCTTCCAACAAACTCTAATACATGTGAGAGATGCAGTTGCACAGCCAAACTGGAGGCAGAGCTCTCTCAACCCAAGACTGGCACAGTCAGTCAGGAGGAAAAGGTAACCACCCACACCACAAATCCAGTCTCATGCAGACCTATTGCATCTGCATACCCAACACATAAACACACAAAAACATACTCAGAGGCTCTAAATAAAAATCTGCCTAAACAGCAAAGACCTCCTAAGCAGATATCCAAGCAACAAATCACATATCTCACAAAATCAGTGTGCCTCACAGTCACAGCCCTTAAGGCCAAACAACACACCAAATACACTTGTTAAAGGGGACTCTATTGTCCGGCACACTGACGTCCCACTCACCAGACTGAACAAGGAGAAGGTCACTGTAAGCTGCCTGACAGGTGCCAGGATCCACCATACAACGCAAGCACTCAGGTCACTCCAAAGCAAGTACAAGTATGACTCCATCATTGTCCATGCTGGTGTGAATGACCTGAGACGCACCTCCCTGGACTACATGAAAAGAGACATAAAGGAGCTCTCTGGCCATGTAGCCCAGGCTGGTATGACCTGACCTTGAGTAGCATCTTGCCCTCACCAAGAATGATGCCACAGTATAAAGACAAAATGATCAGTTTCAACAATTGGCTAAAGTATTGGTGTCATTCAAAGGAGATCCAGTGTCTGTCAGCCTGGGATGACATGCTCGACAAGCCACGTTGCTTCGCTAGGGACAGCTTGCACCTGTCACCCTTAGGCTTTTGTATACTGGCCAAGGCTCTTGCCACCCCCATAGTGCCTTTTTTAGGCAAGGCTCAAAGGACAAACCCACCTCAGTAGACAACCCAAAGATAAAAAAACTAAAGGTGATGCTACTCAATGCCAGAAGTCTAAACCTCAAGATGCATGCACTCGAGACTCTCCTCAGTATGGAGAAAATTGATGTCTGTGCAGTAACAGAAACCTGGTTCAAGGCTCCTGAGAGCACCCCAGCACTACCAGGTTATAACTCATACCATGCATTTCGGCCCCAAAACTCGGACCGAAGCACAAAAGGAGGGGGAGTATCTATATTCATCAAAGATACCTACACCTCCAGGTTAGTGGCACTGCATGAAGCATCAGAAACCATCCATGTGCAACTAACAGCGGGCAAAACTGCCTTTCAGTTTGTAGCCTGCTACAGGACACTCTCCCTATTACAGGAACCCCACTTGGCATTCCTGAGAACACTGGAGAATATGAAGGTCTCTCCAAGCACTATGTTATTGGGTGACTTCAACTACCAAAACATTGACTGGGAAAACTACTCAAGCCCAAACACCCTCGCCCAACAGTTCCTTGAATTTATAAACTCTAATGCAATGGAACAACTGGTCACCACTCCCACAAGAGGGAACAACATATTGGACCTGGTCATCACCAACATGGGGACTCTATGTTCCACACCAGAGGTAAACCCCTCATTGGTAAGATCAGACCATAAACAAATTTCCTGGACATCCATATCCGTCCCACCCCAGCCAAGGAAATCACTGTAAAGAATTTCTCAAAAGCCAACTTTGCACTTCTCAAGACTGAGGTGGAATCCTTCAAAGCCCCTGGGCCAGAGGATAATACAGCCCAATCCGCAGAATCCTTTACAAATGCATTATATGAGCACCTGCAGGAATGCATGGATTGTGCTATCCCAAAAAAAAAACAAGACTCACTCCTCCAAAAACAGGAGACCGGTCTGTTGGACCCTGGCCATAAATAAGCTATACAATAGAAGGAGGAAGCTACTACATGACAGAGCAAAATCCCAAAAAGGGAAGGCATCTCTGATCAGTATTAGCAAGAAACTTCGATTCCTCATAAAATCATCAAAGGCCAGTTTTGAAAGAAAAATTGCCCTAGACACTAAAGACAACCACAAGGCCTTCTTTAGTTATGTCAGGAACATGGGTAGAAACTCCCAGATATGCTCTGAATTGTTGCATAATGGTACAAAATATACCGAACCTACAGACATAGCCAACATCCTGGCAGACAGATTCAGCGCAAACTTCTCCCCCACTTCCCCCCCCAAAGGAGCAAATGCCTATCACAACTGAATGTAACCTCCCTGACATCACAGATGCACAGGTGAAAGCTGCCCTCTCCAAAGCAAAAAACACAGCATCTATGGGACCGGACGGTGTCCCAAGCTGTGTCTTACATGAACTCCAGGAAGAACTGAACCCTCACATTAAGTCACTGTTCAAACTTAGCCTTACTACAGGATATGTACCCAAAGAATGGCGTACAGCTACAGTGGTCCCACTCCACAAAGGTGGTGCCACAATGGACCCCGGAAACTATTGCCCCCTAAGCCTGACTAGTCTGGTCTGTAAAGCTATGGAGCGTATTATCATGAGACTCATAAACAAAGACATTGGGAGCCTCCAGACACTGGACCCTACCCAATTCGGCTTTGTTAAGGGCAGATCTTGCCTCTTAAACCTAGTTGATTTCTTTGAAACAGTTACCAAAGCCATAGATGAGGGCAAGGTAGTCCACACAGCCTACCTGGACCTCACAAAAGCCTTCGACACAATACCCCACTCAGGCATCATAAATAAGCTTACCAGCTTAAATATCAACCCCTATATCACAAGATGGGTTGCAAACTGGCTCAGAGATAGAACACACATGGTCAGAATCGCAGGATCATGGGCTACAAACAGATGTCCTATGCAGCTCCACTAAAGAAACTCCAGCTCTACTTAGTTGCTTACCGTGTACTCAGAGCCAATATATGCCTGATGTACAAAGCCATGTCGAACCCAGAATTAATGGACAAGCTCCACCTCAAAAAATCCAAGTCCCTTAGAGCTACACACTCCAGGGACCTAAACCTCAATAAAAAAATAAATAGGACATGCTGGAGGGAAAGATTCATTTCCCAGAGGCTCCCTTCACTCTGGAATATAATCCCAATTCATGTTAGACATAGCCCCTCGCTGACCCTCTTCAAGCGAAATTTGGACGCGTGGATGGGAAATCGCAAATTCACTCCTGGGATCTCTCCTGTGTCCCTGCTAGACAGAGGCACAGTAAACTAATCTTAAAAGGGTACCTTCTGTGACCTACTTTACAGAGGCACAGTAGGCTAATCTAATAGGGAGGCGGAAGCCAAATACACTCTGGCTAGGCTTATAAATGCCCTAGGGCAGATAGCCTAGTAACTACCTATGAACCTATGAACCTATGAGCATGGAAAGCTGACAAGGTGCCAGCTGGTGGAGATGTGCCAGGCTAGGGGACTGGTGCATGGAAACCTGACTAGGGCAGACCTGATTGCAGCCTTGGTTATAGCTGTAAGAGAAAACAGCACCCTGGAGGACAATCAGACTGGCAGTGGAGATACAATATCCTCAGAGAATGGACAGCTCAACCTTTCTGCAGAGGACAATCAAGTAAGAAAACGAAAAACCACAGTCACCTTGCTCCAGCAAACAGAAGTAATCCAAAAGCTCCAAACAGCTTAAAAAAGCCAACAAAAGTAGTTCTACTTTTGTTGGCTTTTTTAAGCTGTTTGGAGCTTTTGGATTACTTCTGTTTGCTGGAGCAAGGTGACTGTGGTTTTTCGTTTTCTTACTTGGTTTTTGCTTTTTGTGCGTTTTGCAGAGGACAATCAGACTGGCAGTGGACATACAATATCCTCAGAGATTGGACAGCTCAACCTTTCTGCAGTGGACTTAAAAATCCAGCTGGAGCTAAAGAGACTTGAGTTGGAGGCCAGGCGTTTGGAGATAGAAGCCAAGGAAAAGGAACATCAGAGGAGGCAGTCATGGAGGTAATGTGAAAGGAGTAACTGGACCCCAGAAGCACAACAGGTCAGTAAATGTCTTCTGCAATTTAAAGAGGGGATCATTTTGGTAGTTTCATTCATATGTTTGAAAGGGTATGCAAACAGTATAGTGTTAACCATAGGATCTGGGTACGGTTCCTGACCCCCTTACTTCATGGGAAAGCTGTAACTGTTGTATCAAAAATGTCTGACGCTCTATGTTTTGATTATACTGCTGTAAAAATACGTCTTTTTTAGCTTTTAAGCTTACACCTGAAACATATAGGAAAAAGTTTCGTGAGCATAGACGCAAGGCAGATGAAAGTGTGTGCGAATATGTTGCTGAACTGAGCACTTATTTTCATAGGTGGGTGCGTGGATGCGAGGTCACCACGTCTGAAGGGCTGGCAGACCTTTTGGTGAGGGAACAGGCCCTTAGCACTTTGCCTAAGGACATGAAGATTTGGTTAGCTGATAGACAATGTGCTATTTCAGATGAGTTAGGGAAGAAGAGAGACCTATACCTCGCAAGCAGGGCAGCCCTGCACAGGAAAGGGACCCCCAGTACTGCTCATGGGACTAAAGGACCCCATGGTGATCAACACAGACTGCCCCAACAGAATCTGCAAGTAGCAGGGGAAGCCGCTAGTCCAAGTACATATCCAGGAGCTAGGGTTAAATATTTTGAATAAAACCAGTGGGGCCATGTGGCATACAGATGTCCACGGAGGCAAGGTGGGGAACAAAAGGTGAGGGAGCCAGTAAGTGGGAAAGACAAAATGCCAATAGTAGGTTGTCTTGAGACAACAGGGGTATGGAACTACCATCCTGCAGATGTCCTGATAGGGAAGGATTTGGACAAGGCAGTACCATGTGCTTATGCAGTTACATGCAGTCAGGCTAGGCGACAAGCATGTGGGTCTGGTAGCCTGGGGGAGACCCAGATAAACTGCATACTTGCAGCCATGACTGGTGATGTGGTTACTTCAGGAAGGGAGCTACTCAGTAGGAGTGAGACTGAATGTGAGCCACAGCTGCTTGTGGGTACCGATGGTCCTTTGGACAGAGTGACTGCAAAGGTAGAGGTGAGTAGTAGCACCCAGGCTGGCAGTGAGGCACCACTGTCAGAGGATATCAGACTTCTTGTGGAAGGGGAGCAGGAAGGGTTACAAGGAGAGATTTGAGACAGGCTAAGCTCTCAGACCCTACATTGCAAGGCCTGAGGCAAGTAGCTAGGGAGGCACCTGATTCTCAAGGGAAAAGGGAATCTGTATACTGGGACAAAGGGTTACTGTACAGAGAGTGTACCCCTGAGGGAGGGCTAGTAGGTGAGAGAGTACAGTAGATGGTAGTGCCTAGAGCCTACCATCTGGTGCTTCTAGCCATAGCCCATGATATTCCCTTTGCAGGTCATACGGGCATAAAATGTGCAAATAGGTATATTATGCAGAACTTCTATTGGCCTGGAATATCCAGAGATGTAACAGGGTACTGCAGGAGCTGTGAGCAGTGCCAAAAGGTAGGCAAGGCAGGAGACAATGTGAGAGCTCTTTTGATGCCTTTGCCTATGATTGAGGAGCCATTTCAGAGGGTAGCTATAGATATTGTGGGTCCTCTGAGTATCCCAAGTTCCATAGGGAAAAGGTATATCCTAGTGGTAGTGAATTATGCTATACGATACCCTGAGGCAGTGGCTTTGTCCTCCATTGAGGCAGAGAAAGTGGAAAATGCTTTGTCAGAGATTTTCAGCAGGGTAGGTTTCCCAAAAGATATACTGACTGACAGAGGTGCCAATTTCATGTCAGACCTGCTGGCTTGTCTGTGGAAGTCCTGTGGGGTGAAGCACATGAAGACCACCCTCTACCATCCTCAGACTAATGGTCTTGTTCAGAGGTTAAACTCTGCAATCAGTTCTATGCTATGGGCATTTGCAGATCAGTTTAAGAGGGAGTGGGACAAATATTTGCCCCATCTGTTGTTTACTTACAGAGAGGTTCCCCAGGAATTCACAGGTTTTTCACCCTTTGAGTTGCTGTATGGGCATAAGGTGAGGGGACCTCTAGATTTAATTTGAGATGAGTGGGAAGGTGAGTGTGAGTCTCACAAGGTGTCTGTTGTGGCATATGTCCTAAACTTCAGGACAAGGCTCAGGGAAGTCATGGGCTTGGCTTGAAGTAAATAGTGTGGGATGAAATAGCCAGGGAATTGTTATGGCTAGGCTTGTATAGGCCCTAGGGCTGATAGCCTAGTACCAACCTATGAACCTATGAATCTGGCAGAAGCCCAACAACAGAGAAAGGTGTGGTATGACAAGAATACTCGAGCTAGAGAGTATGTTGTGGGGCAGCAGGTAATGGTTCTCATTCCTGTCAGGCACAACAAGGTGCCAGCTGGTGGAGATGTGCCAGGCTAGGGGACTGGTGCATGAAAACCTGACTAAGGCAGACCTGATTGCAGCCTTGGTTACAGCTGTAAGAGAAAACAGCATCCAGGAGGACAATCAGACTGGCAGTGGAGATACAATATCCTCAGAGAATGGACAGCTCAACCTTTCTGCAGAGGACAATCAGACTGGCAGTGGACATACAATATCCTCAGAGATTAGACAGCTCAACCTTTCTGCAGTGGACTTAAAAATCCAGCTGGAGCTAAAGAGACTTGAGTTGGAGGCCAGGTGTTTGGAGATAGAAGCCGAGGAAAAGGAATGTCAGAGGAGGCAGTCATGGAGGTAATGTGAAAGGAGTAACTGGACCCCAGAAGCACAACAAGTCAGTAAATTTCTTCTGCAATTTAAAGAGGGGATCATTTTGATAGTTTCATTCATATGTTTGAGAGGGTATGCATACTGTATAGTGTTGACCATAGGATCTGGGTACGGTTCCTGACCCCCTTACTTCATGGGAAAGCTGTAACTGTTGTATCAAAAATGTCTGACGCTCTATATTTTGATTATACTGCTGTACAAATATGTCTTTTTAGCTTTTAAGCTTATACCTGAAACATATAGGAAAAAGTTTTGTGAGCATAGACGCAAGGCAGATGAAAGTGTGTGTGAATATGTTGCTGAACTGAGCACTTATTTTCATAGGTGGGTGAGTGGATGCCAGGTCACCACGTCTGAAGGGCTGGCAGACCTTTTGGTGAGGGAACAGGCCCTTAGCACTTTGTCTAAGGACATGAGGATTTGGTTAGCTGATAGACAATGTGCTACTTCAGATGAGTTAGGGAAGAAGAGAGACCTATACCTCGCAAGCAGGGCAGCCCTGCACAGGAAAGGGACCCCCCAGTACTGCTCATGGGACTAAAGGACCCCATGGTGATCAACACAGACTGCCCCAACAGAATCTGCAAGTAGCAGGGGAAGCCACTAGTCCAAGTACATATCCAGGAGCTAGGGTTAAATATTTTGAATAAAACCAGTGGGGCCATGTGGCATACAGATGTCCACAGAGGCAAGGTGGGGAACAAAAGGTGAGGGAGCCAGTAAGTGGGAAAGACAAAATGACAATAGTAGGTTGTCTTGAGACAACAGGGGTATGGAACTACCATCCTGCAGATGTCCTGATAGGGAAGGATTTGGACAAGGCAGTACCATGTGCTTATGCAGTTACATGCAGTCAGGCTAGGCGACAAGCATGTGAGTCTGGTAGCCTGGGGGAGACCCAGATAGACTGCATACTTGCAGCCATTACTGGTGACGTGGTTACTTCAGGAAGGGAGCTACTCAGTAGGAGTGAGACTGAATGTGAGCCACAGCTGCTTGTGGGTACTGATGGTCCCTTGGACAGAGTGACTAGAAAGGTAGAGTTGAGGAGTAGTACCCAGGCTGACGGTGAGGCACCACTGTCAGAGGATGTCAAACTTCTTGTGGAAGGGGAGCAGGAAGGGTTACAAGGAGAGATTTGAGACAGGCTAAGCTCTCAGACCCTACATTGCAAGGCCTGAGGCAAGTAGCTAGGGAGGCACCTGATTCTCAAGGGAAAAGGGAATCTGTATACTGGGACAAAGGTTTACTGTACAGAGAGTGTACCCCTGAGGGAGGGCTAGAAGGTGAGAGAGTACAGTCGGTGGTAGTGCCTAGAGCCTACCATCTGGTGCTTCTAGCCATAGCCCATGATATACCCTTTGCAGGTCATACAGGCATAAAATTTACAAATAGGTATATTATGCAGAACTTCTATTGGCCTGGAATATTCAGAGATGTAACAGGGTACTGCAGGAGCTGTGAGCAGTGCCAAAAGGTAGGCAAGGCAGGAGACAATGTAAGAGCTCTTTTGATGCCTTTGCCTGTGATTGAGGAGACATTTCAGAGGGTAGCTATGGATATTGTGGGTCCTCTGAGTATTCCAAGTTCCATAGGGAAAACATATATCCTAGTGGTAATGGATTATGCTATATGATACCCTGAGGCAGTGGCTTTGTCCTCCATTGAGGCAGAGAAAGTGGAAAATGCTTTGTCAGAGATTTTCAGCAGAGTAGGTTTCCCAAAAGATATACTGACTGACAGAGGTGCCAATTTCATGTCAGACCTGCTGGCTTGTCTGTGGAAGTCCTGTGGGGTGAAGCACATGAAGACCACCCCCCCTACCATCCCCAGACTAATGGTCTTGTTGAGAGGTTAAACTCTGCAATCAGTTCTATGTTATGGGCATTTGCAGATCAGTTTAAGAGGGAGTGGGACAAATATTTACCCCATCTGTTGTTTGCTTACAGAGAGGTTCCCCAGGAATCCACAGGTGTTTCACCCTTTGAGTTGCTGTATGGGCATAGGGTGAGGGGACCTCTAGATTTAATTTGAGATGAGTGGGAAGGTGAGTGTGAGTCTCACAAGGAGTCTGTTGTGGCATATGTCCTAAACTTCAGGACAAGGCTCAGGGAAGTCATGAGCTTGGCTTGAAGTAAATAGTGTGGGATGAAATAGCCATGGAATTGTTATTACCAACCTATGAACCTATGAACCTGGTAGAAGCCCAACAACAGAAAAATGTGTGGTATGACAGGAATACTCGAGCTAGAGAGTATGCTGTGGGGCAACAGGTAATGGTTCTCATTCTTGTCAGACACAACAAGTGGCAAGCAGCTTGCTAGGGACCCTACAATGTGGTGAGAAAGGTAAGTGATGTTAACTACATGGTGGAACTACTAGGCAGAAGGCAGGGGCACAAATTGTACCATGTTAACATGATGAAACCTTATCATGATAGGGAAGCCCCTGTGCTGAGCATTTGCAGTGGATTGCAGGAGGAGTCTGAGGGAGATCTGGTGACTGATCTCCTCAGTGAGGCTCAGACTGACACCTCAGTGGACGGGTTAGCAATGTCCCAGCAGCTATCTCCTACCCAGGTTCAAGAAATCTGAGCAGTGTTGCAGGAGTGTGCAGCACCAGGTGGATACAGGACCCCAATGGCCTATTAGGCAGGCCCCATATATGGTGCCTGAGAGAGTCAAACAGACTTTGAGGGAGGGGATACAGGAGATGTTGGAACTAGGGGTGATTCAAGAGTCCAATAGTCCCTGGGCCTCCCCATTGGTGCTGGTGCCAAAGAAGAAAATTTCATAGTCACATCAAGTCAGATGCTTACCCCATGCCTAGGACAGGTGAGGCCCTAGAGCAGCTGGGTGGGGCTAAGTATCTTACAACCATTGATTTTACCAAGGGTTACTGGCAGGTGCCCTTGACTCCCAGTGCTAGAGGGACGTCAGCCTTTGTGACTCCTTTTGACTTGTATGAGTTCACAAAGATGCTTTTTGGGATGAAGAATGCCCCAGCAACTTTCCAGAGGCTGGTAGATCATATCCTACAGGAGCAGGAGGGTTTACCCTTGCTTACCTAGATGATATTATCATCTATAGCCATTCCTGGCAAGGACACCTTCAGCATGTCAGGGAGGTGCTGGGCAGACTACATAGGGCAGGGTTGATCATTTAGCCGAACAAATGTCAGGTGGGTATGGCAGAGGTCTCCTACCTAGGGCATAGAGTGGGCAGTGGTAAGATAAGGTCAGAACCTGCCAAAGGGGAAGCCATTCAGGCATGGCTTGCACCTGTTACCAAACAGCAGGTGAGGGCATTCTTAGGAACAACAGAGTACTACAGAAAGTTTGCCCCCAATTATAGTACCTTTCACAGACCTGACAAGGAAGAACAGTCCAGATAAGGTAGTGTGGAGTCCAGCATGTGAGCAGGCATTCCAGGAGCTTAAGGAAGCTTTGGAAGGACCCCCCTGTGTTAGCCAGTCCAGACTACAGCAAATAATTTGTTGTACAGGTGGATGCTTCAAACCATGGGGTGGGTGCTGTACTTAGCCGGATTTCTTCAGAGGGACAAGAGCACCCATTGGTTTATCTCAGGCTTAGGCTTTAACCAAAGGAGGAATGCTATGCAGTGGTAGAAAAGGAATTTCTAGCCATAGTGTGGGCACTACAGAAACATCAGCCTTATCTGTATGGAAGAAAGTTCACTGTATTGACAGATCGCCACCCCTTAATATGGTTGAACGGAGCCAGTCAGCAAAATGACAAGTTGCTAAGATGGAGCCTGGGGTTGCAAGCATATATGTCAGTGCAGCACTGCAGTGGGAGTAGCAATGCCAATGCAGATGGGCTCTCAAGACAAGGAATGGGATAAGGTATACTCAGATAGACCTAACCCTCTCAAGCAGCATTTCTCAAAGGGTCACTAGAAAAACGATCTTGAGTTTTCCAAGGGGGGAGATGTGTGATGATATGTGAAGAATGAAAGTATATGCTGCGAAATGTTGAACTTAAAACAATGTAGCAACATTGCCCTCTGCTGTAAAGAAAGCTAAGCTAAGCATTTCCTATCAGTCTTTTGAAGTTAAAATGATTTCATGTTTGTCCCTTTGGAATTTGGAAATTTGGAGTCGATGAATATGGAGTGAAGCATCCTGCCTATTGTTTTAACCTAAGGAATAATTACTGGAGTTTACATGTGAAATGTCCTTTATTGCTCTGGTTTCTGCCCAGGTGTAAAGAATGTAAATTCAGTTTTTGTTAGCCTGGGAACTAAATCAACATTATGTAATGCGTAGCCTGAGAACCCAGGCTAAGTCTGAAAAATGATGTAATGTAAACAGGACTGAAGATGTAAATTTAGACAGAATCAGAAGGCATTAAGCATTTTTATCTTGAATATCCAACTCATCACTCTGCCTGTGGTCTATGTGTAAGTTATTTTAGAACTGTATTTTCTCTTAGAAATAGATAGGAACTAAAAAGTTTAGACTAAAGGTTTTACTTTGATGTCAGAACTTGGCTACTGCATTGTTTTATGTATTTCTCTGTGATCTCTGAACTCTTTACTAGCACTGTGTAGTAAGAAGTATTGTTTTGAGGTTTTATTCTTTATTAAATATTTTAAACCCTTTCAACTGTGACTATTTTGTGTAGAGATAAGTTAAGCTCTTAGGAGTACTTGCATGTATTTGGTAAAACTGTACAACGCCACTCCTATAGCTTTAGCCATGGGCTATACTACCAATTGGATTATAATATTGCACAGTAATAACTGGACACCCTGTTAAGGCCCTTTGAGTAGCTGATAAATATTTGCTGGGTGGTGGCAAGTGGAACTAACCTATAGTCTGGGTAATAGGGGCACAGCTGAAGAACCTGTGCCAGCCTTTCCCAGGAGGGTCTGCATGGTTGCATAAACTCTTATCTCAAAGTGTGTGTGTGTCAGCTACTTGGGCAGGGACACAAATCACTGGTTGGACAGAGAGGGTACTGGAGGTTTTGGCTTGCCCAGCTAGGCTGAGATCTGGACCCTATAGCTGTGCCCATGGGGAGTCTTATTGGGGACCTGGAGAGCAAGAGAGAAACCAGCCCCAGACTATGATCTCTGTGTGCTCTTAAGGGAAATTGCACTTTACTGTGTGTATTTCTTATCCTTTCTTCTGTATGAGACTCCCCTCACTGGTGTTAGTGGTGAGGATTGAGGATCCTTGATTGCTGGGCCAGGGCACGGGTGTCACACTTGACACCACATCTGTGTACCCTGTTCAGTCACAGCCTTGCCTCAGGCTTTGTCACTCCCATATGGTGCACTGCTACAGTCATCCCTCTCCATAAAGGGGAAGCAACTACAGTCCTTGGGAATTATCAGTCCAGTAGCCTGACAAGTCTGAGATGTACAGCTATAGAGCTCATCATTAGGGATGTGAACAACAAACATATACATAATCACCTAAACTCTCCCCACACAGTTTGGCTTTCTGAAAGGGAGATCATGCCTGCTCAACCTGGTTGACTTCTTTGAGTCAGTCAACACAGCTGTACATGACAGTAAGGCACTGCATACGGCCTACATCAATTTTGTCAAAGCTCTTGATACCATTCCTCAGTCAGGAATTATGGATAAACCCTACAAACTAGGCATCAACCCCTATATCACTAGGGGGGGTTGCAAATTGGCTGACAGATAGAACACACAGTGTGAAAGTAGCTAGTTCCAAGTCAGACTGCCAGCCAGTCACAACTGGAGTCCCACAGTAATCAGTCCTGGATACTCTCCTGTTCAGCATCTACTTCTCAGGAGTTCAGGCCAACACAAACAAACTCTGACTGACCAAGTTCACATACAACTGCAAGCTGGAAGCCATCATTAACTCCATAAGTGATGCAGACATCCTATAGAAAAGCCTCACTGAGACCACTGACTGGTATGGAAACTATGGCCTGAAGCTTAACACCATAAAATGCATCATCAGCCCCTTTGGTAAAATCTCAGTTCCCACTAAACACCATATCGATGAGAGCCCACTGAACACTGTAGGCATTATAAGAGATCTGGGGACTCAGGTTGACAGCAACCCTCTCCTTTAACCACCACATTGCCACTGTGATCAGGAAATCCTTCTATTGTGGCACATCTCATTACCAAGGGTTTTGCATCCAGGAAGAAAGAGGTCAGTGTCTTTGTGTACTCTTCCCTCATTAAACCAATCATCAAGTATAATTGCCCATTTGGCATGTACCTCACTCGAGACCTGCAACAGCTGGAGAGGCCACAGAAATACCTCACAGTGAGAATCCTAGGCATTAAACACATGTTCTACACAGACAGACTTAAAAGACTTCAGCTATTCTCTGTCTCATATCACCTACTTAGAGGCAATCTCTGCTTGACTTGCAAATCCATATCTGCCCCAGCTCTTTTACAAATACTACATCTAAAGACATCCCAATCTCTCTGCACCACAAACTGTAGGGACCACAACCTCATTACCACAATCAACACAACACACTGGAGGGACAGGTTCCTCATCCTGAGTCTGCACAAGCCCTGGAATAGGCTTCCATTACATGTCAAGCAAAGCAGCTAGATGACTCTGTTCTAGAGAGATCTTGATGAATGGATGGGTAATAGAAAGTTCACCCCAGGGATCACTCCAGTGGCTCTACTTGATGGGGGCACTGGGAACTAACATTGAGTGGCAAAATGCAGGGCACTTCTATGGGCTAAGGTTGTAACAGCTCTAGGACCATTAGCCTAGTACACACCTATGAGCCTATAAGGGCAGTAGCATTGGCATGACTGAGAAAGTAGGACAGTGGGTGGGTGGGTAACTTATCAAAATACTTCTTTCTATAAGCATACACACTTACACACACACTTATACACCCATGCACACATTTGCCAGATCTGAGAGTAGAACCCCTGCCTGTCTAATTATTTGCATTATAGTGTATCACAGTTATCACATGCACTACAGAGCTTACTGGGCTGCTGACTGGCCAAAGGTGCTGATAAGGGGAATGACATCAGCAAGACTAATAATGTAGGGCAGTGGGTGGTAGACTTATCAAAATACTTCTTACAAACATACACACACACACTCATTTGCCAGATCTGAGATTAGAACACCTGTCTAGTTAGTGATTTGTACTATTGCATTACACAGTTATCACACATGCTACAGAGCTTAATGAGCTGACAACTGACCAAAGGTGCCAATAGGGGGATTGACATTAGCAGGAGTCATAAAGTAGGGCAGTGGGTGTGAGACTTACCAAAACATTTCTTCTTACAAACATATACTAATTTCTTACAAACATACACACATACACTCATTTGCCATATCTGAGATTAGAACTGCTATCTAGTTAGTAATTTGTACTATTGTGTTACACAGTTATCACACGCTGCAGAGCTTACTGAGCTGACAACTGGCCAAAGGTGCCAATAAGAGGAATAACATCAGCAGGACTGACTAACTAGGCTGCTGGGAAGTTTTGTGGGTGGGAGTGGCATAAAACTGTTTCATCTACAAACAAACACACACACCCGCAGTCTCACATACACAACTGTCACACACACCACACACAAAGTTGCCATTGCTAAGATTAGAGCCCTTACCTATCTAGTTATTTGTACTATAGTGTTACACAGTTATCACATGTGCTACAGAGCTTATAGGGGTGGTTGGTGTCCAATTGTATTTCTAAGGTGAATGAAAGTAGCAGATCTTGTGAAGTAGGGCAATGTGAAGTGTACTGAGTGGGAAGAGTCTCCAAATACTTGGACCTATGGAGACACACACACACACACACACACACACACACACACACACACACACACACACACACACACACACACACACAGGTGATGTGATATTATAAACTCAACCTCAGTACTGTTACACAATGGGGATCAACTTTTATGCTGGCACATGCAGCTGTTTGCAACTGGTATTCCACTGTCCACAGCAGGACATCAATGTATGCCATTCAGAGTATCCATGTGTGTGACTCACTCTGTCTGTGTCTCCCTGTGTCTCTCTCTCTGTATCACTGTCTGTCTCTCAGTTCCCCACATCTATTTGTGTGTATGCTTGACATATGTTGTTTATCTGTTGCCTATATATATATATATATATATATGTGTGTGTGTGTGTGTGTGTGTGTGTGTGTGTGTGTGTGTGTGTGTGTGTGTGTGTGTGTGTGTGTGTGTGTGTGTGTGTGTGTGTGTGTCTCATGCAAAACATGCAGATATATCACATATGGGGCACCTACAGCTAGCTGAGGGTAATCCTGTCTGATGTGTATGTGTGGGGACAGTTGAGGTGTACATAGCTGTCTGTATGCATGGACATATATACACAATACAGTCATATATTCTGATGTGGGTTCCAACATGACTTGTGATTCTCTAAGTGTAGGAGCATGCCAATTGTGACCTTCTATACTTAGGGTGGGACACCATTCCAAAGATAGGTTTGCTCCAGTCCATGCTACAGCCATACCTCTCAAGAGTACACAGGACTTTCCTCAGGGTACATGTTTTGTTTAGCAGACATTTTCCGACATGTATGTATTCTGAAACTGTAATGTATTGTGTCATTACCTACTGCCAGACATCATCAGATCATCACAGTGCTTTACCAAAGGAATAATAATTGTATGATGCATAGACCAACATTATGAGGCCAGCTATGTAAATTCCTGCCCAACAAGGCCATTTGTGAGGCGTGGCTACAGCCAGTGTAGTAATGACACACAGCTGTGTAAACAGTACAGCAACCTGGTGATATACTGGCTGTTGATCTCCTGCTTGTGTGGTATCTTTCTAACTTGAAATGTCATGTCCTTGCTTGTGCATACCTCTGATCTGTCCATTTTTTGGCAGATTGTCCAGGTGTTTGGCTAGAGGTTTTATCCTTTCTATGTAAACTTGTGTTTTTATGGCAAGTTAGTTACATTTAATTGAAGTGTTGTTGTTTGTCTTTTCGGCTTTTCCAGGTAAGGGGTCACCACAGCGGAACTCCGGTCCGCTAATGATTGGCAGTAGATTCTTTTTATGGTGCCGAGTTGCCAGCCCAATACCCAACCTTCAGCGAAGGCACACCCATTCACGCATGTCTTTCGGAGGCAACTCGACCGCGGGGAGGACATGCAGACTCCATACAGAAGGCACTCCCCCTGTGATGTTACAAAATAATACAGACATTACTGTTTCAGAATACATAACCTTCAGAAAATTTCCATTACTGCAAACCCCTCACCTATACTTTCTTAGTATGTAAGGGCGATATTTACAACACATGCCTATCATTGTGCCTTTGTTCCTCTTTTATTTCTGCCCTTGTGCAGACATCTTGCTGTCAGAGGTTGGGAGTTATGGGTGTGAGTACAGAGTGCATTCAGCTGTGTAGGCATGTCCATTATTTGTAAAAGCAAACATAAAAAAAGGATTATTGGGAATGACCACTGGCAGCAATACCACAAAGCACTTATATTCACTAAAGCCTTGGCACCTCTATTACACATCCTTCAAGATGTCACTAATATGTGTAGTATATTCCACATACCACTGTGACTCAGGGGTGTAGCCAGGATTTTCAGATTTGTACTCACAGCTCCCAGGATGCTACTCCCCCCCAGCATGTCATACCCATCACCATCTTGCTCTCCTCCCACCCATATATATATATATATATATATATATATATATATATACACTACTGTCCAAGTCACAGCGCCATTCCAATCCCACTCATCCCCCAGCAGGAAAGTAAAGGTGATAAAAGGATCAAGCAGCATAAAAATCACATTTTAAATTATTTTATTGGGTTGCATATTACACTGATAGTCATGCATAATTCTATGGTCTTTCTAGGTCTCTAATCCCTCATCCATTGAAGTTACCCCATACTGCCTCCATTTCATCTGCATTTATTCAGTTCTGTCTCCAGGCCAAGATGTTTCTCTTCCAGTTTAGACTACATTCAGTCCTCCATTTGTCAGTGGTAAACATATCAGAGAAGTAATGGAAAATACTGTATCCAGCTTTTCCTCTGATTCTTTCAAGCTAAGTCTTTACTGGTACCATGGCAAGGAGATGTGCATGTCACTGTGCCACTCCATACCCTTCCTGATGTACCCAAATATTCCATGGGTACAGAATGCTCATCTGGTCTGTTCTGTACCTGCCAACAGCACAATAGTGTCAATCCCACCAACACCTGGGAAAAGAAAGTTGCCCTTAGAATGCTTGATCCTGCCTTCCTCAGTGATCCCAGTGGCTTCCTGATCCTACTTTCAAACTCAGGTTATTGATGACATGATTACTCATTGCTTTTCTGCTATGGAATGGCTTCTAAACACAGAAATATTTGACATTAAGGTGGATTATAACTAATAATATAGCTGAAAATTCTTATGTTTAAGAACCTTATATTTCTGGTTGTCTTTGTCAACAAGAAAATACTAACACCTCACCTCTGTACTACCAATAAAAAATAACCAATGTCAGTAGCATTTATAATGCTCTGAAATTTATATCTGATGACTATTTTGCTTCCGCCCTGAACTCCAGCTGTTGCTTCATAGGCCTGAGCAGCATGCATCCTACAATTATGTCAGCGAAGAAGAGATTAGGAAAAATAACTACTATAATTTTATCACTTGCAATTAAATGCAAAAAATCACTTTCAATTACAAATAATCAATTAAATTCATAATTCTGGACCTTTATGTTAAAATTAAGCATTAGCATGTGTTCATATTTTAACAGTCATGACAGTATGTACTAATTAGGACAAATCAAGATTCGCTTTTGTCAGTTCTTTGTTTACTAAGAGTCAAAATGTCAGTTTGTTAATGCAGCTCTTTTATGTAGGCCTTAGTTGGGGGAAAGGAATACATTTACTGCTTCTACTTCTGTAGACATGAACATAGGTATTTCATGAGGTGTAGTGCCCCTCACATTCTGTTAAAAATAAATAAGGCAAGTCCCCATTATCATAGAAGTGGCACTGTATTGAAAGGTAAAGGAAATATCGCTTTGAAAGTGTAACAGCACATACTGTGAAATTCCACATGAATAACAGCTTAGAATTCTGACATGAGGAGGCTATTTGCTCCTTGAGTATTTGACCACAGACTAAAGTAAGAGTACTTTTTTACAAACCAGCACCATAACAAAGTTACAGCAGATTATTAGACAAAGGGTTTACATCTAACATTCTTCTTTAGGCACACAATGCCTTCTATACTGCTAGCCCTTTGTTTGTAGGGGAAGCAGCCAATGACGGAAGTGGAATGGTCCTGTTATTGTTAGGGATGCTGACATAAGTGACATTTAGGTAAGGACAGAAAGTATTTCCCTGAAATGATTTGAAAATGGTTATACTGTTATTGCTTTACCAGTGATGGTGAAGGGGTTCAAATTTCAAAACACAGTTTAATAAGGTGAACTTCTGGAGTATTGTCTGCCATGATTATTTTACTAACAGCCATAAAGATCCTGGCAAGACACAGGATCAGTTTTGCACTAAGAGTTCATTGCACAGGGGCTTCTAACTGTCATCTTTTGCACACCCCAGGATTCCCTTAATAAAGATGGCAGATGTACAAATTCTGTCACTCTTAGTAGGTGCATTTTTGGGGATAACAGCCATAATGATCTTGGCAAGAGACTATCAGTTTTGCACTAAGGGCTTCTAATGGTCTTTTGCACACCCCAGGATTCCCTTAACAAAGATGGCAGATGCACACATGCTGCCACTGTTAGTAGGTGCATTTCTGAGAATAACAGACATTTAGATTTGCAGAGAAGACTGATTAGGAGTTTGTGGCACAGAAACTCTTGCATTCTACTGATATTCTGTTGACTGGTGAATGGAAATTATTGGCCATTGTTTATTATTGGGAACTTATGTGAATGTTTCACCTGACTAATTTTCGATTTAATGTTCAATATAATGGCTTTTTTGTAATGTAATATACATCCTTACTCTAACAGCCCTTTAAGTTTTCCCAACATATGCTCCCAAACAGACAGCCACTTCTGACATAAAAAAGCCACAGTAATGCATTTGAAGTTGCCTCTGCTGCAGGGCACTCCTAGTGTTGATTGCAGAAAATGTGCATAACTATGAAAATTGTGTATTCTATTGTGGACAGTAGGCCACATGCAGTTCTCAATCTCATAGTTAAGGAATTGAAGGCAAAATCAAAAACAGTGAGGAAAGAAGGCAAAAAAAGCAAGAGCAAATTTAAAATATTGCTCTTATATACTTAGAGAGTTGCTAGAATAGCTGGTTTTGTATTATTTATTTTATTTTTATTTATTTTACATTTGTTGACCGGGAGTGTCTAGCTGAGCTATTGCCCTTTTTCAGCAGAGGCATGGGGAAAAAAGCTCCAAAGATATATGCATGCATTTTTCTGAAACTCAAATGTCTGTCATTATTTACTGACTACAAAAATACTGATTTCCTAGAAATCCATAAATATTATAAGTTTGCGCCCCCAAAATATGAAGAAATAATCAAGATGAGTTGAGAAGTATGATACTAGAAGCCTTGACTTCTTACAACTAAAAATAATAGGCAAAGAATTAGGGACAAAGATACAAAGAACTGCAAGAATCGCTAACAGATTTTTAAAGATTGTTCTATATACTTAGAAAGTTTCTAGAATAAAAAAGATGTTTTCATTAGCATACATTTTCTGAAGAAAATATGTCTGCCATTATTTAGTGAATGCAGTATCCTTAGCAATTTGCAAGAAAACACTACATTTACAAGGAACAGGCCACAAGTATGAGGTACAGTCAGGGACAGCTGAAGGTTTTGCTTATGATGCTCTGGTTTCTTGCCAGAAATCTGCCAAAGATACACAGGCTACAAACAGGATTTTTAAATTGTACACACTGATGCCATATTGCCCCCTTCTCCCCACAAAATTTGCAGGCTATGCCATGACACTGCAGTGTAAAGTAGTGCCATATTGCACACCTCTAAAAAGGTATAGGTCATGCTATGGTGCTGTGATATGTAGTCAATATCTTCCTGATGAATACTGTTTTCTTGGATGACTCTATTACACAGACTTGCTTTAGGTAACAGTATTGCACTGACAAGCCTATGTACCACATCATTGTAGCCAGTCCCACAAAGATTCACTCATATTGATAGTCACCCTGAATTTCCTGTACCACAATTTGGCAGCTAATCGCAGAGGTGCATTCACACAAATACCAGTACACAGCATTGAAAAGTCTAAGTGCTACACAATAACATCCAGCCAAAAAGGTCCTTTCCTACCAGCAACATCCATTTTCTGTGGTCATACAAGCACAGACAGTACCCTCATACATTACTATGCCCAGAGTACACATATTAATACCATAAAACAAAGTCCAGTTCACATTTCTGTAGTCAAACACCAAAAAATATACTCATTGCAGAACTCGTTATAACATTATTCCAATTGCAAATAACAGGCAGGCAAAATTACAACACAAAGGTCTGGGCATAACTATGTTTTTTTACATCTGAGATAATTATACACTGTTCAGATGCAAAAGACAAGTATAAGCATATAATTTCTGTAGGTAGTGCAGTCAGACTGAACTACATCAAAAGGTGATCAGTTTTCTGCACATTCATTCATTTTTTGTTTGAATTATTTCTTAATCACAGGGACCTAGCCTGTGAAGACTGTGTGGCTAATGGACTCAGACTTGGGCAGTAGGTAAACTGAGACTGAAGCAATCAAATCCTGAACAACCAAAAATAGCTTGTTAACAACTTACAGGAAACAGGAATGGCTTTTTACGCTTATTCATGCTTCCAAAGGGCATTGAAGACTGCATAAATAATTATCATTCAAAAATACATTAAGAAAAAAGTAACATACAATAACTGGTCCATTTATGTCACCAGTATGTGTCAGTTAAACTATTTGATATTCAATGGCAACCAGCTTTAAGATTTCAAGCAAAAAGTCGTCCAAAGAAAGACCTTCGATCTGCTTTAGGCTGATATTTCTCACTTTAGGATACCAGTTGTAATTGTTGTCCATAATGTTTAAAAGTTGCATTCCCCTAGTTTTCAAAAATGTGACACTGCTTTGCTTGACAGAGTCTTGTTTTACTCCCAAAGATAAAGTACAAACCAAACTACCTTGCAGACCAGCCTCTTAAATCCTGAACCGCAAATTACTGAAAAATGTAACACTAAACATAACACTGAAAATGAAAAAGCATTCCATTAGAACATATACAGCAGAGCAAAGGGCAACCCATATGTACTGCAGCATGAGTAATAAAATACTACTGTTAAATTTAGGTGAAAGGTAAAAGCTCTATGTTCATTTTATACTGGCTTGTTTGCATAATACTGCCATCTCTCTCTCTCTCTCTCAATATATATATATATATATATATATATATATATATATATATATATATATATATATAGCACTTACATATTATCGCAACCACATTTTCGCCCTAATGCTGATTGCTTCTCCTTGCGTAAACTGGGAAAAATGAAGTATGACAAAACCTCAGAGAGGTGTTTTCTTTAATGTGTTATTGTTTTAAGGATGGCTTTCACTTCAATGGCTGAAAAAATAATGTTTGAAAAATAGGTTTCCCCATTTACTGCCAGCATCTCAAGATGTCAGTTAAGAAAGTCCAATGTTCCACTTAAAACGCGTTCCGCGTTTCTTTTTCTCAGCCTTTGCCCTGAGAACGAAAAGCATCAGAAAAGAAAGAAAAGCAAAGCAGTACCCAGTCTTACTTCTTAAAAAAGTAATCAGGAAGGGTAGACTGTTAAAACACGATCTTGGTGGTGGGTTTGTAAAATGAGTAAGGGTTTGCACATGTTAGGATTTGTGGCTAGTGTGCTCAAAAGTAGCTAATTCGTTGGAAGTGTGTGTGTGTGTGTGTGTGTGTGTGTGTGTGTGTGTGTGTGTGTGTGTGTGTGTGTGTGTGTGTGTGTGTGTGTGTGTGTGTGTGTGTGTGTTTCTAACATCGTACGTTATGACTGTCCACACTCCTTTCAGGCCAATGTACGTATATACAGACAGCAACTGCGATTGTTCGCTGAATTCAATGCTTGATATCTTTCAAGCACGCTAGCCACAAATCCTCAAATTCGAACCCTTACTCATTTTAAAAAGCCACCACCAACATCCCAGAAGAGTTTTTTACAGTCTACCCTTCCAAATTACACTTCCTTGTCGTTGTTTGAGTAAAAGAGAAGAAAGTCCAGCACGTCGGAAAATATGGTTGCAATAATACGTAAGTACTATATATATATATATATATATATATATATATATATAATATCTCTCTCTCTCTCTCTCTCTATATATATATATATATATATATATATATATATACAACACAGTATTTGACATTAATTTGTTTGCTTGACTTACCACTGTAGTCTGTGCAGTCGCAAAGCCTCTAAATCACTATCTGATTATATTCAAAAACAAGTTCCAAGTTCATTTAATTTTAGATAAATAAAAACGATCTCTATAGATCGCAGTTATCTTTTTCAAAACATTGGGATTAAGGAGGGAAAGGCATTCCACATTATTTTAATTATAAATGTAGCAGCCTACCAGTATCAGTAATGGCAAAGGCACAACCTCAGTCCCGCACTTTTTAAAACAAAACCTGCAACTTGCTTAACCACACCCCTTCCCATTAACACAGCACTGCTCCAATAAAACAGTGCTTTGCTGACAAACCAATGAGAGAAAATCCGTATCTTGAAAAAAAACTCTCTCTTGATGATTTATACATCTGCAGTTTGTGGGCAGAAGTGAGAAATCATGTAAATAAATAGTATGAACACTCATTTTTTTTTTTCTTTAATTAGCAGAGCCAGGAGCCAAGGGCAAAATCAATAAAGTCTCCTTCAGATGAAGACAGGACTGGGTGACAGATTTAGAGGCACCTATGTCCATTTGGTGTTTAGTACTAAAATGTGAGAAACGTTTTTTGGTTTGTGCCGAGGTACATGGACTTCCTCTGCTGCTGATGTCATTCTTGACACTTCAACCAATACGAGAAAAAGAATTGGCAAAAGATGAGAGAAAGCCGCATCTGAAAACCAGGAAATCAGTTTGATTTATTGTGCCTTTCCCTTACCTTCCGGACTGTGTTAACTGATCAGTTTATCACCCTACAACTGAATGGCTAACATTTAACACATAAAGAGCTGCAAATTGCTGTGTAGTCTCAGTTGAGGTGTCTTTGTACTGTACTCGTCTGGTGTATTTCTTTTAATTTTTAGAATGTAAGCTTGCTTTCAGCCAGGGTCCTGTTGTATTATTATTGCCAGTCTGCAGCTACCCCCTATACATTTACTGTACTGAAGTGCATACAGTGCGTATGCCTACTGACGTCCCTGCTGTGACTTCCAGGTATGTCAGTGGCAGAGCAGTGGGTCTCACTGACATGCATAAAAGTTGGCACTGCAGTCATCTACACACGGCCCTGTCAAAGGCAGCACTGTACCTAGGACAGTACAAGATGACTGCCAGGAGAACGTGCTGGCCAGATCCAGGCAGTATTAACCATGCATACACATAGCTCATTGTCCCCTCCATAATGTGGACAGACAACATGTTTTCATGTGTATTGATACAGCCGTACAGCCCTGCCAATGTGTGCTATGCTGCTATTTCCATGCAAACATATATGTTACTGCATCTGTGTCGGTATATGAGGGGACACACCTGTCAACTGTACACATTTGCACAGACTGCTGATATTTGCTTTACACTTTGGTTCCATATACCATACTATTGTTCCCTGTCTTTGGAACTGGAGGAATATCAGTAAAAAGCACAGGTCAGATTGTACTGGCATACATTTGAGTTTAAGACTTCTTACCCTTCATAACCTTACTGCAACTGCGGGTCCTGCTGTGCTATCACTGTGTGAGTCTGTAGGGAGTTAATTTTACATTGCCACCATTTGTGTGTCTTTACCAGACATTTCTCTGTGGTTTTCTGCAGCTGACTTGCTGTGTGGGTGTGAGGGGTGGTAATGGGACCCCCACCCTTACATCCATGTCTGTGACCTACGACCCCCCCACTTAGTTGTCCCCACACATATACTGCAGTGGGATTTGCCACCTTGGGTACTACTGCATAGTATGTGGAGACCATTTTTGGCCAGACATTTCCTGGTATCCCACATAGCTGTCAGTTGTGTGCTGCTATCCCAGTAGGCCACATCATTTCCTTGCATGCATGCAGTATTACCATACATATACTAGCAGAACATACTATTCCATTCATTTATTGTTAAGAAGACTGACTTACCTTGTGCGCACAGCAGTTGTGTGGGCAGTGCTTGAAAGCGGCCTATGTTGGATACACACAGTACACTGCCTATACATGGTAAGTTACAGGTAATGTGATGTGTGTGTCATCCATTTTACTGTGTGTGCGGGTTAGTGAGGGGTGTCAGTTCCTGGGGTCCCTACAGTGTCAGTGTGTGTGCTATGCATTGCCTCTTTGCCAAAGCATCACTATACTGGGCATGCCTACGTCTGTCTATGGGGGCAGGCTCAGCAGCCGCCTCCTGTGAATCACTCTGTGCCTGTGGGGACCTTGGCAATGGTGATGGTCTGTGTGGCCCTTCCCTGTGCTGTTCCTGCTGCATCTGTTTCTGCAGGATCACATTGTGTAGCATGGCACATACTATGAACATGTGTGCACATGTGGCTGGAGAGTACTGCAAGGCTCCGCCAGATATGTCAAGGCAGCAGAACCATGACTTGAGCATCCCAAACAAATGCTCTATAATGATCCTGGTTTCTGCGTGTACCTCATTATGGAGTTCTTGTGTGGGTGTGTGCGCATTTCTGATGGGTGTCGCAAGCTTTGATGAATGTCAGATGTGGGAGTCATGATAGCTTCCAGGGCTGCCAGCACACACATTCATGATAATGCCCTGGGCATTGCACATGACCTGGCAGCTGATGGAGAGGAAGCCCTTGTGGTTTATGTAGACCCTACCCTGTTCACTGGGTGGTGCTTTGATGTGGAAGTGCATGCAGTCTATGGCACCCAATACCTTCGGGTATTCTGCTACATGGTAGAAGAGATGCATATTGCTGGAACTCTCCTCATGGGTGCTGGGAAAGTAAATGTGTGCACTGGCATGTGGTAGCATGACATCCAGGAATTGGTGGAGTACCCTGGATGCAAATGCCTGTGAGACCCCCATGATGTCCCCAGTAGGTCTTTGGAAAGTACCTGTGGCTAGAATGTATAATTGAAAATTATGTTTGAATGTGCTAATGAAGCTGAAGTGAGTGCTTTTAAAAACCTAGTGTTTTTATATATAATATGCAGCCAGTAGTTGAAGTATTTTTTTGTGCATGTGAAACAGATCTGCATTTTTTTTTGAGAGAAGTAAATTGTCTCTGTGTAATAGTAATTTGAATTCAGAAAAATGAGAAGCATTGAATGCCTTACAGCATAACATGAATGTAGTCATCCAAACAGCTAATAAGGGGGGGGGGGTCTGGTGGTTGTACTTGATGCTGATTTTTATTTTGAAAGTATGAGAGTTATGCTACAGGATGAGGAAGTATATAAGGTTGTGGAAGTTAAATGGATGAAAGGAAATATAATAAGGATACTGGATGAATGTAAATGTATGGGTATGATCACCAGGGAATTGTTTGAGATTTTTGAAGTGGATGAGCCACTTGTTCCTCAGATGCATGGGCTCCTGAAAATTCACAAATATCCCACCCAATCAAAGTTTAGACCCATAGTGGTTGAGAGTGGATGACTGAATGAACCACATTAGAGCACAATTTGTTTTTGTTTGATGAGACTTGTTACTGGCAAAAATCAGTCATTGCGATGGGCACTAGTTGTGCCAGCTCGTATGCTGATTTGGTAATGGCCGAGTGGGAGCACCATAATACACTGAGTATGCAGAGTGCCAATGTTTGTTTTTATCGATGTTTTGTCGATGATCTTTTCCTTGGATGGAAAGGGGATGAATTGAGTCTGACTGAATTTGAATTTGAGAAACTGAATAACTGTAGCGGTTTCTTGAAGTTTACTATGAAACAATCTAATACAAAAACTGAGTTTCCGTATGTAGAGGTTTTGAAAGATCAGGATTGTGGTTTGTTAACTAAAATGCATTGGAAGGATTGTTATCATCCAGTGTTTCTGCACAGAGACAGCATGCACCCCCCCAGCACAGTTTCCCCAATATTGTGAAGGGTCAGGCCATAAGGGTGTCATGTTTCTCCTATGAAACCCAGGAGTTTGAACATACCCTAGGACATTTGAAAGAAGATTTAAGAGGGAGGGGTTATACCCAAACAGAAGTAGATAGAACATATGAACAAATGCTTAGGGAGTGGAATACTAGGGCCAGACCCTATTTTTCAGGGGAAAGGAGGTTTAGGAAGAATAGACAGTGGCAGAGGGGCAATATGTCTATGGTTTTGTCATACACTATGGACATTAGAAAAGTGAGGGATATTATAAGGAATAACTGGAGCATCCTGCAAGCTGTTGAGAGGATCAGTGAGCTGGTAGGGTCCACACACAGGTTTATTTACAGAAATAAGGAGATGTTGAAGCAAATGTTGTGCTATCCATATGTTCCCAAGACAACTAAAGAAAGGGCATTAGGTACTAGGAAGTATAACAGGTGTGCATTTTTTTGAGTACTTGGATGAGTCCTAGTACTTTAAGCATCCAGGGACTGGTCACCTATGGCAGTTGAGAGTTACCGCTGATTGTAATACTGAGAACATAATTTATGTGGCCATTGCCAAATATGTTTTAAGTTTTATGTGGGTAAAACAAATCATTGGCTAAGGGAACATATTAGGGACCGCCTCTACTGTACCCAGAAGGGTTTTTACTATAGTGCTCTAGTGAAACATACATTGCAGACAGGGGATGAACATATGTTCTTGTTTCAGGTTTTGCATATGCAGGAAGAAATTTAAATAATGGGTTATTTGGTAAATAAGACAGAGAATGTTGAATTACGATGGATATTGAGGTTGGAGGCACATTGTGGACATGGCCTCAATGACTCGGTTTCATTGAAACCTGTCTTGAAGTCCAGAAAATGTAAAGCGAATGAATGAAATCATGAATTGTTTGTGGGTTTTGTGAGATTTCTCTTTAAATTTTACCCTTCAGTGTTTTTTAATTTGTTGTCAGGATATTTAATGAGAGGGGGTGTGTCTCCATCAACTGCTACTAGCTGAATGTGTTTTAGTTTTGTATATAGATGGTAGTTTAGTTGCTACAATTTTTGTCTGAAGAAGCAATGGTTTACATTGTGAAACCACTTACTTCTGTTTAATAAAGACTTGTGGAAGAAGCTTGGAGAGACTTCTGTGAGTTTCCTGTACTTGCCTTGTTCCAGCACAGATACTTTGGGATTTGTTCTAAATTCCTCTGCAAATTATGTGAGAAGTTAAGTTTAAAAAAGTGGATGTTTTTTTCCCTTCCTTTCATTCTAAGGCAAGGAAGGTTTCATGTTATTTGGCAAACCTCACAACTTAATTTTGCAGGAATTCATGAGAAAACAAAATTACTAAATAATTATGGCAAATGCTGTAAAACAAAAAGGACATCCAAAATCTAAAATACTTCACAAGCAGTATTGGAAAATGAAGGCTCAAAACCACAAGTAAATTAAATGTAAGAGCTTTCGTTTACTAATGTACAACAAACTTCTTCAGACAAACAGTTGAGTACAATAAACAGTTTAAATACTGTGCAAGCGTGACATCATCACACACATTGGACAAACCCTGCCCAGATTTAAACAGACAACAGCCAAAAGATGAAACATGCCAAATAAATAAATTTCATCAAACACAGTAAATTCATAGAGCTAACCCAAATTATTACTTACCAAAACAATGTCATACTCAGGTTACAATGTATATAATTGTATCAATCATTGAAAACTATGTATCAAAAATATTTTATATTAAAACTGTATAGACCCGTATATATATATATATATATATATATATATATATATATATATATATACGCCTGTACAGGAATTTAAACCACCAACCAAGAAACATCAGGAATCATTAATCATTAATTAGATGTATACAAAAAATATATATATATAAATGTTTGCAAAAATAGATGCATCATCTTAATAAAGATTTTAATTTCAGCATACACTTAATAGACAAGGTGTCATTTAGCCCTGGGGCTGTACGAGCATTAACCTAAGCTGCCAGGCTAATTCTTTTTCCTCTAATCTCAATGATTGGGCCCCCTTTCTCATTTTCTATTACTCTGTCAATAGCTAGAAACAGGAATTCCTGAGTAGGGTTCAAACTCCCATGCCTAGCCAAAGCATTAATCAAGTTCATCTTATTAATATTATATATATGTTCATAAATCCTAAGTTTCTTTAACTAAAAAGCGATGATTTCATACTGTAAAAGTACACAACACAACAATGGAATCATACTGTAGGTTGAAAAGCAAACTAAGTGTTGAGTTAAACTGTAGGAGAAGGTGGAGTTTTCCATTAAAACAATGTTCTGTGTTTTACAGTATTTTGGAAAATGAAGGCTCAAAACCACAAGTAAATTAATGTAAGCACTTTCATTTACTAATGTACAGCAAACTTCTTCAGACAAACAGTTGAGTACAATAAACAGTTTAAATACTGTGCAAGCATGACATCATCACACACATTGGACAAACCCTGCCCACATTTAAACAGACAACAGCCAAAAGATGAAACATACCAAATAAATACATTTCTTATTTCTTATCCCTTGTGATACCTATGGAGGTGGGTTTGTCTTTTGAGCCTTGCCTAAAAAAGGCACTATGGGGGTAGCAAGAGCCTTTGCCAATATCCGAAAGCCCAGGAGTGACAGGTGCAAGCCGTCCCTAGCGAAGCATCGTGGCTTGTCGAGCATGTCATCCCAAGCTGACAGGCATTGGATCCCCTTTGAATGACACCAATACTTAAGCCAATTGTTGAAATTGATAATCTTGTCTTCATACTGTGGCATCATTCTTGGTGAGGGTAAGATGCTACTCAAGGTCAGGGTCATACCGGCCTGGGCTACATGCTCAGAGAGCTCCTCTATGTCTCTTTTCATGTAGTCCAGGGAGGTACATCTCAGGTCATTCACACCAGCATGGACAATGACTGAGTCATATTTGTACTTGCCTTGGAGTGACCGGAGTGCTTGTGTTATGTGACGGATCCTAGCGCCCGATAGGCAGCTCACCGTGACTTTCTCCTTGTTCAGCCTGGTGAGCGGGACGTCAGTGTGCCTGATGATAGAGTCACCTATTACAAGTGTATCAGGTGTGTTGTTTAGCCTTAAGGGCTGTGACTGTTTGGCACACTGGCTTTGTGAGCTATGTGTTGCACGTGTTTTGTTTTGGGGTAGCGGTTGCTTGGGTGTCTGCTTTGGAGGTCTCTGCTGCTTAGGCAGATTTTTATTTAGAGCCTCCAAGTATGTTTTTGTGTGTTTATGTGTTTGGTTTGCTGTCGTGGTAGGTCTATGTGAGACTGGAATTGTAGTGAGTGTGGTTTCCTTCTCCTCCTGATTAGTTACATATATATATATATATATATATATATATATATATATATATATATATATATATATATATATATATATATATATATATGTGTGTGTGTGTGTGTGTGTCTATATATATATATATATATATATATATATATATATATATATATATATATATATATTTATATATATATATATATATATATATATATATATATATATATATATATATATATAATTATAATATATATATATATATATATATATATATATATATATATATTTTTTTTTTCTAAATTGGTGCTGCTAAAATGTAGATAACATTAAGACAATCTGTATTTTAGTCTGTGGTGGAGGGTCTTCTTTAATGTCCCTCTATCATCAGCCACAAAAATAACACTTGGCAAGTGTTTTTTTTTTCAGATTTCAAAACAGCTTCCCACCTCCACATTCCATTCCATAAATTTCTGTCATCTCTAACATTCACAATATTATCAACAGTTTCCCGCATACCCTGCATGCATTTTTAACATCATCTTCCAGGTCATCAGTTCTAAACTGCAAAGTAATATTTTTAAATCCAAACAGAAAGTTCAGAGACACTCCAAGGCTGTGGATGTAAATAAAGTTGTCAGATGAAAACAATTCCAAGTAGTAAACTCCAATAAATCCAATGGACGAAGTTTGAAATGAAGAAAGATTTATTGTGCAGAGTTAGGTTAGCACTTTCACCCTGTTGGGCTTCCTCAGACCTTTAATACATACAAAAAAGGGGACACAGAGAATATATAGCCACCTATATATGATATCACTTCCTACAATTAATCTATTTAAAAACTAAACAGAAAAAAAAAATCATGTCATAAACATGCCCTAGAAATGGAAATAAAAACATACATAAATGCATTCATAAATATAAAATGTAAACACAAGTAAGAATACATACTTGAATTCGACTTACAAAAAATAATGCAGTTTTTGAAAAATATTTCAATTTATAAAAAATATATTTAAATATGTTCAAGTTTTATGTAATTTAAAATGTATAAAAGAACATATCTAAGTTCAACATAAAATCTCATCAGAAAGGGACATTAATTATAACAATATAAATTGTGTCATCTGACAGTCAATCTCCTATTTTTTCAAAGCTGGCTTAATGGAGACTTTATCATTAAGACCTGGGTTCTGGTCTGCCCTTAGCCTGATGATCCAGTCAATGTCTATTATCTCTGTGGAATGTCTAATGTCTCCACCTCTTGTACTGGGTATGTTCACTTGTAGGAAGTGGAATTTGAAACTATGCTGGTCATTAGTGTGTGTGACATGCTTCGAGAGTGCATTGTTAGGAGATTGTATACGTATATTGTACAGGTGTTCCCTAATCCTGTCCCTTAGGCATCTATCAGTTTTTCCTACATAAAATGCAGTGCAGGCTATGCACTTAGCCAGAAAAACCACATGTTGTGTATTACAAGTAGCAGTTACTCTAAAATCAAACCATTGTAGGGTGATGGGATGTGTGAAATGAGATTCTACACAAACAAATTCACAAAAATTACATTTGTTATATGGTTGCGTACCTATAGATGAGTAAAGCTCATTCAGACCACTGAAACCTCTAGGATAGCATAATAGTCTCTGTAAATTCATCTTATTCCTATAGACAAAATTAGATTCAGTACCTACTTGTCCCTTTAACTCAGGATCCATCATTAAGACTCCCCAATGCCTATGAAAGACATTTTTAACTGGGCCATTGTCCTGTGTGTAGTTAAGGGATACTCTGACTGTAGATTTACAAGTGGTTGGACGCTCTGTTGTACCAAGACAGGTGAAATCACTCCTGTCTGGAAAATAAGGTCGTGCAACATTGTCTCTCAACAACTGGGCCTTCTCAATACTTGCATTAATCTCTATCAGACTATAAGACCTGTCTGCTAACCTTTCACATAGATGGGAGAGTTCCGTCTCAAACCCTGTCTGTGTTGGGTTCATACGTGATGCACGTATGGCCTGCCCCTTCACTATGTTATTAAAAACATAACTGGGATGCATACTCCCCCTATGAAGAAGGGAGTTCTTATAGAAAGGCTTTCTATAAACACCAGTGTTGAGTAGCCTGTTCGGTAACTTCTCTATATATACATCTAAAAAGGATATCCACTGGTCAGATTTCTCCATAGTAAAATTCAAATAATGTGACTAAGTTAATTTCATCATAGAAACCTTGCAATTCTATGTCCGAACCTGTTCACAAAAGAAACAGGTCATCCACAAAACGTCTATAAAAGTCCACATGCTCAGTGAAATTATCCAAGGCAAATAACTTTTCTTTCTCCCAATCTGCCATGACCAGGTTGGCGTAGCAGTTGGCGCAAGAAGTGCCCATAGCTATGCCATCCTTATGGAAGTATATTACTTAATTGAACATAAAGATGCCATTTTCTAATACAACCTCAAGTAAAGCATAAATCATATGAATTTGTGAAAGGGTATAATTACTGTTTCCTTTTAAACATCTGTGTATACTTTCTACCCCATCTTGGTTAGGTATAACTGTAAACAGTGACTGGACGTCTAATGTCACAAGGATTAAATTCAAACCTGATGGTAGCGTGGTCACTCTACTGTATAAATCCAGTACAAACTGTTTGGTATCTCTCAAAATATGTGACAATTGGTCCACTATAGGTCTTAGCTGCTTCTCTATATACAAGGACAGTGGCTCAGTGACCCATCCCCTCCCTGCTACAGTGGGTCTCATAGGGGGATTAAAAGACTCTTTATGGACCTTGGGTAGTCACTGGATAACATGGATCAGTGGATGTGTTACAGTAAAGAATATATATAGATCATATTCTATCATTCTGCTCATAAGTAAATCCTCTAGCATATGAAGTATCCTCCTAATGTGTGTCTCCACTTCGTCCATATGTATAGTGGTATAGTACCTTCCATCACTTAACATCTGTGACATGGTTTCTTCATACTGAATTCTATCAAGTACCACCATTGGTCCCCCCTTGTCTGCAGATCTAATGACTATTTTGTTGTCATTTCTCAATGTATTTAGGGCAGTCCGCTGACTCAGGGTTAAGTTGCCAAACCATTTCTTCTTATTATTATCACCACTCAGTTTGTGTAGATCTTCTTCTACCATTTTAGTGAAAGCATCTAATAAAGGGTGCAGTACAGTTACATATATACTAGGTTCTTATATTTGGGGTTGCTACTAGTATCTAATTGTTGTCCATAGTCTAGCTTAAGCTGTATGTTACATGCAAACAACTTCGTATCAATGACTAGATCAGTTATATTACTCTTACCAGAGGGTATAAATGAAAGCCCCTTGTTAAGGATACTCACTTCATCTGTAGTCAGTATTCTGTTTGAGATATTCCAGACTATTGTCTGGGAATTTTTTCTGATATCTTCTTGAGTGTTGGGCCAACATGCTCTTCTCCTGACACCTTTAGTTTCTCTCTTCCCCCTCCTTATAGACCTGTTTCTCCTTCCCTTGTAAACCTTGTTGATGGGGAAAGGGATATGCTCACTGGGTCTATCTGACTGTCCTGTTGTAGACTTTCCTCCTAACTACAGGCAGCTGTTCTATCACTGACTGGGAGTTAATAGCTGAAATACCATCAGGAATTTATAAGTTAACTGTATTCGCTATGGCATGTGTGCCTGATTCATTAGACGTACCTGCCCTGTCATCACAGGTGTCCACATTATTAGAAATTCCTCCCTCTACACTCTCGAAGCATGTCACACACACTAATGATCAGCATAATTTAAAATTCCAGGTCCTACAAGTGAACATACCCAGTACCAGAGGTGGAGACATTAAAAATTACACAGCGAGAATAGAAGTTGACTGGATCATCAGGCTAAGGTCAGCCCAGAACCCAGGTCTTAATGATAAAGTCTCCATTAAGCCAGCTTTAAAAAATAGGAGATTGTCAGATGACACAATTTATATTGTTATAACTAATGTCCCTTTCTGATGAGATTTTATGTTGAACTTAGATATGTTATTTTATACATTTTAAATTACATAAAACTTGAACATATTTAAATATTTTTCAAAAACTGCGTTATTTTTTGTAAGTCGAATTCAAGTATGTATTCTTACTTATGTTTACATTTTATATTTATGAATGCATTTATGCATGTTTTTATTTCCATTTTTAGGGCATGTTTATGAGAGGACTTTTTTTTCTGTTTAGTTTTTAAATAAATTAATTGTAGGAAGTGATGTCATATTTAGGTGGCTATATATTCTCTGTGTCCCCTTTTTTGTATTCATTAAAGGTCTGAGGAAGCCCAACAGGGTGAAAGCGCTAACCTAACTCTGCACAATAAATCTTTCTTCATTTTAAACTTCATCCATTGGATTTATTGGAGTTTACTACTTGGAGTTGTTTTCATCTGAGAACTTTATTTATATCCACAGCCTTGGAGTGTCTCTGAGCTTTCTGCTTGGGTTTATCTTTGTTTTTCAGCATCGGAGCACTTACTCCTTAGTCACTTGCTCTATTGACTTTGTTTAACATTTTTAAATATTTAAGTTACTACCAGAAAATAAATAATTGTTCTACACATAAATGTCCATCTTTTTGTTACACAGTTCTAGAAATTTCATCATCACTCCATCAGTTTCAAATCTTAAATCACAAAAGGTCTCTGGCCCAATGTCACGAAAGGAGGTACTACCAGCCCAGCTGTCTGGAATTTTGGTGAATGGTTATGTGTCATTTGTGAATGTCAAAATGCTTCATATAACATGTTTGTGTTACAAATGTATTAGAACTGTATGTTATATGTATATCAAACTGCTGTTACAGAAGTGTGTATTGAACAGGGTTTGTACAGTACTGAGTTTAAAAATGTAACCACAGTATACCCTATTGGAATAGAACAGAAATGTACCTACAGTACTGTAACTGTTTAGATGTATATATTTTAACAGTGGATACTGAAACAATAGACATTAACTTCAGAAAAATAGCTGAAATTAAATTACTTCATGAACACGTAATAAAAAGATGTTATCTTGCAGTTTCAGTGCAGTAAGAGACACAATCCCCAGGATTCAATAAAGCTGACACACTGTGTCAGTATAGTGGCATGTCTCAAACACGGAGTTCAGAGCCTGTGCGACCAAAACTATGGCCATTGGCATGCTAACGTGTTGCAAAATTGTAAAAATCAAAAGTTATTTATATATATATATATGGGGCTGTTTAAGCAGAGCTCAGTGACTCACAAATGTGATTGTGCAGAAAATAAATAAAATAGTAAAAAGGCAATTAAATGTGAAACATTAATTTTGCCATTATACTGGGCAGCATGCAGACTCATAACAATGACAGGTAACAGTGGTTGCTAAGGACATAGGCTCCAGTGTAGTGGTATAAATAGGGTATGGCAAGTAGGGGTATGTAAATGAGCTAAATTTATTGAATAGCAAAATAAGACACCATGAACGTGGGTACCAAGCTGTGTAGGCTCTATAATGTGGTGCTGTAAGCAGAAGAAACAGCTTACATGAAAATGGGGTGTGTCATGCTTCGTGTAAATACACTGGAGTTCCATAGCTTCTATTTGCACTCAGTTAAGCACAGATAAGTAAGTGGGTGTGTCTGAAGCTGAATAGCTGTGCTTAGCTAGTTCAAGAAATGATGAGCATGTTCGTGTCCAGATGAGAGCCCTTTCTGATCAGCAATGTTTACACTAGCTGAAACAGTTTTGTGGTATGTCACAGGGCTTAAAAGGGGCAGAAATGTGAAAAAATGGGAAATAGCAGAATAAAGGCAATCAGCTACAAATAAGTAATAAGGCCTCTGCCACTCACAGTGGCCCATTCAAACCCTGCAATAATATACTGTAGCTGGCAGGTGGAATGTATCATAGTCCATCAATCACACAGGCAGCATCTGCAGCACACCATTATAATCTATGCAAACACCCTTCAGTCTGTTTTTTCCCACAAACTCTGCACCATTGGAGTACACACTTGGGAATTTTAACTGAAAAAATGATAGGGACTGCTACTGCTTTGCTACCTCTCTATATGCTGCAGACTGACGGCGGTAATGAGGATGATGCTGACAACCGGCCCAGACTGAGGAGGAGGAGAGTGTTCGGATGCAGGGTAACCTTTCAGGGGCTACATGAGCTGGAGATACCAGAGCACTACAGAGTGGACAGGGACATACTACAGCAACTCACTGAGCTCTGACGGCCTTTCCTGACACACAGAGCCAACAGAGGGGAACCCATCTCAGTTGAAACCAAGGTATGTGTAGCTTTAAGAATACTAGCTACAGGTATTTTCCAAAGACCTACTGGGGACATCATGGGGGTCTCACATCTGCATCCAGGGTACTCCATCAGTTTTTGGATGTCATGCTAAGACATGCCAGGGAGCACATTTATCTCCCTAGCACCCAGCACCCCTGAGGAGAGGACCAGCAATATGTATCTGTTCCACATGTAGCACACTACCCAGAGGTACTGGGTACCATAGACTGCACTCATGTCCACATAAAGCACCACCTGGTGAAGACGGTAGAGTGTACATCAACCACAAGGGCTGTCACTCCATCAACTGCCAGGTCACGTGCAATTCCCAAGGCATTATCATGAATGTGTGTGCTGGCAGCCCTGGCAGTCATCACGACTCCCACATCTGGAATGCCTCAAGGCTGTACCAGGCATTTGCCAGTGGGGACATCCCATATGGCCATCTTGTGGGGGATGCTGTCTGTGCACTGGAACCATGGATGATGACATCCATCAGAAATGCACACCCACCCACTGAAGAATTCTATAATGAGGCACACGCACAAACTAGGAACATTGTAGAGCATGTGCTTGGGATGCTCATGTCACGGTTCCACTGCCTTGACTTATGTGGTGGAGCCCTGCAGTACTCTCCAACGACATGTGCAAGCATGTTCATAGTATGTGCCATGCTACACAATATGATCCTACAGAAACATCTTCAACAGGAACATCACAGAGAAGCGGCACACAGGCCCGCACCATTGCCAAGGTCCCTGCAGGCACAGGGGAAGTTACAGGAGGAACCCCCTGAGCCTGCCCCTGTAGGCAGATGTAGGTGTGCCCTGTATGCCCTGAACTTGGCAAAGAGGCAATGCATAGCAGATACACTGACACCCTATGCATCCGACAGAGTCAGCTCTCAAGCACTGTCCTTACAACTGCCGCAGGCACAAGATAAGTCACTCTTCTTAACAATAAATGAATGGAGTAGTACATTTTGGTAGCATATCTAAGGTATCGCTGCATGTATGCAAGGGAACTGGGAGGCCTACTGGGATAGCAGTAGACAACTGACAACTATGTGGGACAACAGAAAATGTCCGCCCAATACTAGCTTCCTCAGAGTATGCAGTAGTCCCCTAGGTGACAAAACTCACTGCAGTGTACATGGGGGACTAACATACTGGGGGTCATAGGTCACAGGCATGGATTTCAATGATGGGGTCCCATACTCACCCCTCAGCCTCCCCCAGCAAGTCAGACATAGAAAACCATAAAAAATGTCCAGCAAAGGCCCACAAATAGGGACAATGATGACATATTCCTCTGACAGACTTACACAGTGATATCATAGCAGGTCTAGCAGTTGCATTAGGTCTCTGAAGGGTATGAAGTCTGAAACCCAAATTTCTGCCATTACACTCTAACCTTTGGTCTTTAGTGATATGTCAGCATTCTCCAAGACAGGCACAACACTATGCTAAATGGAGCCAAAATGTAAAGCCAACATCTACACAGTCTGTGCAAATGTGTACAATTGATATGTATGCCCCTCAACACACTTGTGTTCCCATAGAATTGCAGTAACATTTATGTTCTTAGGGTAATAGCAGCAGAGCACACATTCCCAGGGCTGTCCCAATCAACTTGATAACTTGCATTTCCACAATATGCAGGGGTCAATGAGCTATGTATATGTGTGGTTAATACTGTCAGGAAGTGGGCAGCACTTACTTTTGGCCATTGTGGCTTAGTGGCCTAGGTACAGTACTGTGGTTGGCAGGGTCCATGTTCCAACACTTTCTGAGTCAACTATTTTGCATGTCAGCTACACCTGTGTTCGGTGTTGCACACACTGCCCAGAAGTCAATATCCATTACTGCAGGAAAGATGGATAAGTCAGGGACAGGGGGCCACACATATGGACAGTACACAGCTCAGAGTAACCTACACAATGCCTAGCATACCTCTTAACTGTACAGATTTTTGCAGAATGTCCAGATTTTTGCATCATATTTTTGGTCTGTTTTTCATGAAATTGTGGTTTTCTGGCAAACCATTGGTAGATCATGGAAGACTAAAGTCAGAAAATAATGACAGATTTTAGTTTCAGACTTCATACCCTTTAGAAAAATACATGCTAATGCAAAACCTGTCATTGTATCAACTTGCTAAGTTTGTAGGGGCAATATTTAAAAATTGTCCCTATTTTTGGGCCTTTGTCCCCAATTATTTATGGCATCCAGATTTCTGGCTCTATGAGGTTGAGAGGTATGGTGCCTAGTAGGACAACAGGTACCTGAAAGTCATTGAACTGCCAGGTTATACATGACTGACACTTTACTGTGTCAGCACTGACAACAAGTCATTGACCATCATCTGTACCCCTGTAATGATAGGCTTTCACAGAAGGAGCACAAATATGCCTTGTATATCTGTTCTGCTTGTCATAACATTGCCTTTACCTGCCAAACTATTTGAAAAACAAGAAAGGTTCATGCCAAAATATCAATGGTAGACAGTGGAGAAGCAGAAATCATACCCATAAGAAAAAGCAAGCAAATACCAGACTGATCTCCCAACTGTCTATGGTTTGCAGAGCATTATTAACACCCTGTCCCCATGTGTGGACCTGTGTCTGACTGTCATATATGGGCCTGTTCAAATGTCAGTCTGTGATGGTTTGACAGCTAGGGCCAACATGTAGCCTCATAATAACATAGCAAAACAAACTGTCTGAGGACCACAGCAAATGTAGTGGTGCAATGATGGACACCCTGCTAAATAGGTACACTTAGAGGTGTGAAGTCCATAACCCTGTCTGTGATATTATGACGTCTACCCTGCTCACACCAGAAATACAAATACATAACAGCAGCCATTGTGGGCAAAGCCTGTGACTGGACTAAAGAAGGACAGAGAGACACACATAAGGGGAAGGGGAACCACTGGCCAGACAAATGGAGAATGTGCATAGCAGAACAAATTGCGCAGCAACATAGATGCCCTGCAGTGTATGGAGTCAGTAAGCATCACCCACAACTACACAACACACACGCATGTAATTGGAAGTCCTCAACAAAATAAAAACCCAAACAAAGGACACATCAGAGGAAAAAACACATGAGAACTCCACAAACCTACACACCACAGACCATGCATAGTCCACACACCAGTGTCTCGCAACCACTAACTCCTTACCATAAACCCAACATATTACTCATAGGAGACTCCATTGTGAGACACACATATGTGCCTCATACCATGCTGGATAAGGAGAAAGTCATGCTTGTATGTTTGTCAGGTGCCAGAATCAGCCATATCACACATGCACTCAAGTGACTATGAAACAGGTACTGTTATCACTTTGGCCTAGTCCATGGTGGTGTGAAGGACATTAGATGCACCTCCCTGGACTATAGGAAGACAGACATGATTCAGCTTGGTGAATATGTGTCCCATGCAGGTACGTCCCTAGCCTTAAGAAGCATTCTACCATCACCTAGAATAGTGGTTCAATACAAACAGAAAATGATTGTCAGTAACAATTTGCTTACTTTCTGATGTATTACCAGGGGAATCCACTGCCTGGCAGCCTGGGAACATATGATCCACAGACCACGCTTCTTTGCTAGAGATGGCATGCATCTGTCTCACTTGGCCTTCAGTCCTCTGGCAAAGGCCCTTGCCTCCCCATAGTGCCTTTTTATGGAAAGTCATGGGGTCAATACTACCAACATAAAACACTCAACAAAATGCAAATTAAAGGCCATGCTGCTAATCGCTATGAGTCTAAACAGGAAAATGCACTAATTGTAATCATTTGTAACCCTGGAAGATGGTGACATTTGTGCACTCACAGAAACCTGGGTGACAGCTGCGGACAGCACCCATCCTTATCTGATCACTCATCCTATCACACAGCCAGCCGCAAAATGTGGGCAGCAAAGCCAAAGTAGGTGGCGTATATATAAATATATAAATATATATATATATATATATATATATATATATATATATATATTAGACACACATCTCCAGACTAGTCAAACAGTCTGACGCACACAAGACACTCCAAGTGCAATCAACCGTTGACAAGACCACTATGCAAATTATAAGTAGCTACATGCCAACATATCTGACTCAGGATACCCACCCCACATATCTGGCCCTCTACAAATCTATCAAGATTCAACCAATTACACTGATCCTGGCTGACTTATATTACCTAACCATTGATTGGAAAGCCAACCATGCCAGAACAGAAATGCACAGAGATTCTCCCATCTTATCAATGCTAAATCCTTAGGACAGCTACTTGATACCCCCACAAGATGTGATGCATATGTCGGACTTGGCAGTAACCAACATGATTAACCACTGCATCACCCCTACTGAATCATCCTCCATGACAGGATCTGAAGAAAAAACGGTCACGTTCACTACCGCCATCTCTCCTGACCCCCCCCCCCAGCCATGATAAAATGAAAATGTCTCCCAAGCTGATTACAACCACCAGAGGGATGGTATAAACAGCTGAACAGCCCTATACCCCACTGGAGGAACAGGCACTAACGTCCAAATGTACAGAAAAGTATTATACCAGCATATATATATATATATATATATATATATATATATATATATATATATATATATATATATATATATATATATATATAGAGAGAGAGAGAGAGATGCATGGAATCAGGAATACCTGACAGGACATCATTGTCTGCAAGGGAGAGTAAACCTGTCTGTAAATATCTGAAATAAAGGAACTATATAACAAAAGAATAACATTGCTGTCCAGGACCAAGAAGGACCAGGTGCACAGTTGAAACTAATCACCCCTTAGCCTGAACAAACAAATAAGAGCATGAGTGAAATCATCTAAAGGCAAATCCGAATCCAAATTGCCCACATATAAGACAGACAATCATAAGGCCTTTCTCACATATGTCTGCATTCCCAAATGAAGTTCCCAAATCTGTGCAAAACTGGTGGTCAAGGACATCACATACACAAATGCTGTAGATATAGCCAATCTACTGGCTGACAGATTCAGTGGAAATCTCTCCTCTCTGCCCCCCATCAGGAAAGCATGACATCCCCAGTACCTGACCGCCCAACCCATATCACTAGAGAACAGGGCATCACTGTCCTCTCAATGCCAAGAAGATAATCTCCATGGGACCAGAATACATCCCAGGCTGCAATCTACATGAACCCAGGCATGAACTGGCAGCATCATTATGCACCATACACAACCAAAGCCTGAGTATTGGTTTTGTCACAGCAGAGTGGCGGACAGCCACTGTCTTCCCCTTTACACCAAGGTGGAGTGTTCACCGATCTAGAAAATTAAACACCCATCTGCCTAACTAGCCTGATCTGCAAGGCCATGCAATGGATTATCATGGACCTCATTAAAAGGGATATTGGCAAACTCCAAATACTTAACCCCACACAGTCTACCTTTCTCAAGGGGAGGTATGTCAGTGAACTCTGGATGACTTCCCTGAAACAGCCATCAAAGGCATGGATGAGGGAAGATGGTGCACTCTCAGATCTGCTTTTAACACAGTCATCCCACTTCATCTGGTAATGAAGCTACTCCAACTGGGCATCAACACTCCACTTTGTAACTGGATTCTTGACTTCCTCACAGATAGAACTCAGAAAGTGTGCATAGGAAATAACTCCTCAGATAGCATCACTCTTAACACTGGAGTTCCACAAAAATGTGTATTAAGTCCCTTGTTGTTCACCTTGTTAACACATGATTGTACAGCCAGGTACAATGCAAATCACATCATCAAGTTTGCTGATGACACAACAGTGGTGGTCTTCATCAGTAATAACAATGAAACAGCATATGGAGATGAGGTGGAACAACTCATTAACTGATGTGGAAATAACAACTTAGCACTAAATGTGAACAAGACAAAAGAGATACTTGTGGACTACAGGAAAAATCGCAAGGAACATTCTCCCCTCACCATCAATGGGGAAACAGTTGAAAGACTGAGAAGCACAAAGTTTCTGGGCATGCATATCAATGAGGACTTGTCTTGGAACACAAATACAAAAGCCATAGTCAAGAAAGCGCACCAGAGGCTGCACTTTTTAAACAGGCTGAGGACAGTGAATATCCCATTGGCAGTTCTCACTAACTTCTACAGAGGTACAATAGAAAGCATCCTGATGAAAAACCTTGTAGTATGGTATGGATCTGCTCTACCTCTGAGCGCAAATCCCTCCAGAGATTGGTGAAGACAGCCAAGAGGATCATTAACACCACCTTACCACCTATCTATGACTTGTACTTATCGAGATGTCTCAGCAGGTCCAGAGGAATAATTAAAGATTGCACTCACCCTGGTTACAGAATGTTCCTGCATCTGTCATCTGGAAAGTGCTTCCAAAGCATACATTGCAGAACTACAAGATTCAGGAACAGCTTCTTCCCTAATGTCATCAGGCTGCTGAACTCTAATAACCACTACACTCCATGATGTCCAGTTGGGTCAGTAGAAACTGTCTCAGTTTGTGCAAGAACTTGGTTACTAGTCTCACCTAATACTTAGTGCAATATTCACCATGACTGTAACTTATAGGCCATCTAGGGCAGTACAATGCAGCAAAATATCTCTTCTTTCAGTGCAATACATGCAAATTCATAAAGTAACCATAGTGCAATACTCTAATATTCACAGTGTAATACTGAATGTCTCTATCTGTACAAGGATCAATGCAATGTCTTAACCAAGTACCTGTGCAATACTAAAGTCTCATACAAGTATGTGTTCAGTTCAAAAAGTGTTAAAATTATGTGCAATCTTAGTCTGTCTACCTGTATGTCTGTGATGTAATAGCCAGGTGTTACATGTGTAAATCCCTGTGAAAATAGTCTATATGTTGTGTGCACATTAAGTCTGGAGATACGGAATTTCATTCAGTTTTTGCACTTGTGTGATTTCTGAATGACAATAAAGTTTACTTTAACTTGACTTTTGACTTGACTTTGACTCCGGCCACCTTGACTTGGCCAAAACCTTACACAGTATTCCCCACTTGGCCATAGTAGATGAAATTTGTCAACTAGGCAGCAATCCATATGTTACCAGATGGGTAGCGAACTGGTTCATTGATAGAACCCACATCATCATAATAGGAGTAGCCACCTCAAGCAGTACAACCATAATGAGTGGCATACCCAAGGGATCAGTATAGGCACCTCTGGTATATGGGATGTACTTCCCTGAGGTGCAGGCCAAAAACACTGGCCTATGGTTGACCAAGTTGGCAGATGACTGCAAGCTGGGAGCAGGCATCAATACCCAAAGTGATGTGGATATCCTACAAGGTCTCACCAAAATAAATGACTGCTGCCAGAAACATGGCCTCAAGCTGAATGCCTGCAGATGCATAATCATCCCCTCCAGGGAAACTGATGTCTCCACATATTATCATATCAACAACAATGTCCTGTATACATAAGCAGTAGTGAGGCATTGGCCACCCAGGTTGATAGCAACCTGAAGTCTGAGCACTGTGTCGCTTCCATTGTACAGAAAGCTTCATAGATGGGCCAACTCAAAAGTAAGGGTATCTTATCCAGGGACAAAGAGGTCATAAGATCCATGTATTCTAAGCTTATAAGGCCAATTATTTTGTACAATGCCCCCTTCAGCATGTACTTCACAAAGCACATGCAGCAGCTGAAGAGACCACAGAGGTTTCTCACCGGGAGAATCCAGGACCCCAAATACCTACCCTACACAGATAGGCTAACAGCAGTGTCCCCTCTACTCAGTTCCGTACAGACTCCTCAGAGGTGACCTCTGTCTGGCATACAAAGCAATCCGGACACTGCCTTGATGGGACTGTTGCACATGTGGAAGTCAAGGCTCACTCGATCAACCTGTAGGCACAGTATCACCCTGGTCTGTGATATCAACAGGGCTTGTTGGTGTGACAGATATGTGTCCCACACACTTCCCCATATGTGGAATACACTCCCTGTCCATATCAAGCTGAGTCTGTCACTACCGGTTGTGAAGTGCTCCCTGTATAAGTGCATGGGCAACATAAAATACAGTCCTGTGATTCCACCTGTGTCCCTGCTGGACAGGAGCTCTGATTGCTGACATGACTTAACATGGGCTACACTCTCATCTGGGAGGGTTATAAGGGCTTCAGGGCCAATAGCCTAGTAACCTCATATCAACCTATCAACCTATAAACAAATGTCTGTTAGTGGTTCACCACATTACTCTACACTGCTCTGACACTGACATACCTGGAAATCACAGTGCTATGTGGAATATACCACACATATAATGGACATCTCTGTTCAGTAGAATTCCCTCTGTACCCACACCAGGATATGACTTTTCAGTTAAGAAGAATGCCACATAAGCAGGAGATCCCCAGCCAGCACTGAGGTGCTGGACTGTTTACACAGCTTCATCAGCCAATCATCTGTAGCTACACCTCTTAACTCTCCGGATTGGGCAGAATGTCTATAGTTTGGCTCATAATTTTGGTCTGTGCATCATACATCTTGCATTTATCAGGCAAATCACTGTGGTGATCTGAGGATTTCTGTCAGTAAGTAATGACACAATATATTTCAGTGTCAGACGTCATATACATATCAGAAAATGCTAAAACAAGGCTTGTTACTCTAGCAACTTTCTATATTAATAAGAGCAATATTTACAGTATCTCCCTATGTTTGGGCCATTGTCACCCTATTTTAGAAGGCTATCTCCAGATTTCTTGCAATAACAGGTTGAAAGGAATGGCTGTAGCACACAAAACCCCGTACTAAAGTACAACTATCTCTGGAATGGAGTCCCACTCTTAATACAGAAGGTCATTCTGGGAATGCTACTACACTTAGAGAATTACAGCCCATGTCTAAACCCACATCAGAGTATATAACTGTATTGTGCATATATGTCTTTGCATACATACAGCTATGTACACCTTAACTGTCTCTACCCTCTCCCATCAGACAGGATTAGCTTCAGCTAGCTGTAAGTGGCCCATATGTGATATATCTGCATCTGTTGCATGTGATACACAGACATATATATGGGCAACATATAACAATATTTCAAGCATACATACATATAGACATGGGGAAGAGAGAGACAGACAGTGATAGAGAGAGAGAGAGAGAGAGAGATAGGGAGATACACACACACACACACAAGCACACACACACACACACACACACACACACACACACACACACACACACACACACACACACACACACACACACACACACACACACACACACACACACACACACACACACACACACAGTGAGTTATAGACAGGGATACCCTGAAAGGCATAGAGTGATGTCCGGCTGTAGACGGTTGCATACCAGTTGAAACCAGTTGCATGTGCCAGCATGAAGATGAATGCCATTGTGTAATAGTACTAACATAGGGGCTGTAATATCACATCACCCACCTTTATGTGTGTGTGTTTGTATGCTAAAGTATTTTGAGTCCTTTCTCATTCATTACACATCCTATTGCCCTACTTTACATGATCTGCTGATGCCATTCACCTTAGAAGTACATTTGGACACTTGTCAGCCTTAGAAGCTCTCTGGCACATGTGATAACTGCATAGTCCTCTAGTACAAATAACTAGATAGATAGGGGTTTTAATCTCAGTCCTGTTAAGTGTGTGTGTGTTTGCAGGTTAAACATTTTAGGCCATTCCCACCCAGTACACTTCCCATTGCCCTACTTCAGCAGTCCTGCTGATGTCAGTCACCTTAGAAATACCTATGGATAGCCTTTAGCCCTGTAAACCCCATTGCATGTGTGATAAGTGTGTACCACTATAGTGCAAATAAGTTGATAGGCAGGGGTTCTAATCTCATTTCTAGCAAAGGTGTGTGTATGTTTGTAGGTTAAAGTATTTTGAGGCCTTTCCCACCCAGTACACTTCCTACTGCCCTACTTTACAAGGGCTGCTGATGTCAGTCACCTTACAAGTACCTTTAGACAACATCTCAGCCCTATAGGCTCTGTGGAGCATGTGATAATTATGTAACAGTATAGAGCAAATAACTAGATAGGCAGGGGTTCTAATCTCAGTTCTGGCAAATTTGTATGTTAAAGTATTTTGAAGCCTTTCCTACCCAGTACACTTCCCATTTCCTTACTTTACAAGGGCTGCTGATGTCAGTCACCTTGGAAATACCTTTGGACAATCCTCAGCTCAATATGTTCCATGGCACATGAGATAACTATGTCACAGTATAGTATAAACAACTAGATAGTCTAGGGCTCTAATCTCAGTTCTGGTAAATGTGTGTGTTTGTAAGTATGTATGTTTGTAGGTTAAAGTATTTTGAGGCCTTTCCACCCAGTACACTTCACATTGCCCTACATTACAAGGGCTGCTGATGTCAGTCACCTTGTAAGTACCTTTCAGCAATGCTCAGCCTTATAAGCTCCATGGTGCATGTGATAACTATGTAACAGTATAATACAAATAACTAAATAGGCAGCGGTTCTAATTTCAGTTCTGGCAAATGTGTTAGTGTGTATGTTTGTAGGTTTAAGTATTTTGAGGCCTTTCCCACCCAGTACCTTTCCCAGTGCCATACTTTACAAGGGCTGTGGTGATGTAATTCACCTTAGAAGCACCTCGGGACACTCTTAAGTCCTATAAGTTCTGTGGTGAGTGCAATAATTGTGTAACACTTTAGTACAAAAAAATAGATAGGTAGCGGTTCTAAATTCAATGCTGGCAACTGTGTGTGAGAACCAAATCCTCTGGGGGTGTGGGTTATACCATTTTGAGGTATGTTCCACCCAGTACACTTCCCATTGCCCTATTTCAAAGACCCACTGATGTCATTCACCTTAGAAGTACCTGTATACACTCTTCAGCCCTATAAGCTCTGTGGTGCATACAAAAACTGTGCAATACTGTGGTACAAATAATTAGATAAGTAGGGATTCTGATCTCACTACTGACAACTATAGTACGGTAGGTATTTGTGTGTGAAGAATATTCTCTGCATGTTTTGATTATACCATTTTAAGGCCTGTTGACCCCACTTCATGGCATTACTTTAAAGTGCCTGCTAATTGTGTCTACCTTACATGCACCATGTTAAACTATACAACCCATACCAGTGAACTGTATAGATGTATATGGAATATCCAGATGTTTGCAACCTATATGTGGTCTGTGTCCACTAACAATGGCATTTATGAGAAATCGTTGCCAAATATGTCACAGTTACCATAGTGACAGACATGTCAGCATCAGACTTTGTACCTTTCTGAAACATCATACTGATACAAAGTTTGTTACTCTATCACTTGTCCAGGTTTGTAATAGCAATATATGAGGCCAGTCATTATTTTAGGTGGTTTATCCCACCATCCATGAAGGCATTCCCAAGATTACTTGTAAGAGGTAGTAAGTTATGTCCCAGGCATAAAATCTCTGTGGTGCATGTAATGTGTGCATAGCACTATAGTACATACAAGTGGATACGTAGGGTTAGCAATCTGTCTATTGGCAACTGTCTATGTGTTTCTGTATGCATATCCCCTGTGGCTGTCTTTACTGTCTGTATGCAATGGTTATATCATTTTATGTGCCTCTTTCACCCTGTTAACTTCCCCACTGCCAACCTAGTTGCAGCCCCTACAGATGTCATTTACCTTACAAGCACAGTTACACAGTTTCTAACACAAGGGCACTATGGTGCAAGCAATAGTCATATCACTGTGTATTGTACATAAATAGATAGGTAGGTCATCTAATATAAGAAGTGTCATCTTTGTGTGCATGCGTGTTTCAATGCATGTCCGCATGCAGCAGTATGTGTGTGTTTCAGATGGTGCTACCATGTTAAGGGCCTCTGATCCCACCATTGGCACTCCTAACAGCCCCTGCAATTGTCACCCACTTGAATAGTAGTGGCATTACCTCTGTGCTGTTTGTGTTTTGTAGCTAGCACTATCGTTTGTAAACCTGGGAAGGTAGTGGTTCAGCTATCAGGAAGGGCATGTCATGGATGTGTGTGTGTGTGTGTGTGTGTGTGTGTGTGTGTGTGTGTGTGTGTGTGTGTGTGTGTGTGTGTGTGTGTGTGTGTGTGTGTGTGTGTGTGTGTGTGTGTGTGTGTGTATCTATGTATATGCATACATCCCCTTGCAGCAGTCTACCTTTGTTATGGCCACCAGCATACCTCTCAACCTCTCACAGAAAGACATCTGGTAAAAGCCATATGGGAAACTGGTGCGAATAGCAAACATTGAGCACACCCTTCACATATTGCTGTGACACACATGGAAACTAGAGAGCAAAACAGGTCATGCATTTGAATGCACTTTCCAAAGGGTATATGTCATTACATGACAATATCTGTAATTAAACTGCAATCAGTCTGTCATGATTTTCCAAAACAGCCAGATAAACCACAAGTTTATGACAGATGAAAAAAAATAATGTGTCAAACATCGGGACTATCTGCAGACATATGCAGAGGTCAGAGGTATGGCCACCATCTGTACCCATACCTCCCAAGCTCTTAGAGCAAGAAATGTTTACAAAAGCCATAAATAATGGGGTGACAAAGGCAACAAAGGTGATAGAATAAGATATTTTGCATTAACATAGATATTCTGAAGGGTGTGAAGTCTGCAGCTCAAATGTCTATCATTATTTTGTGACATCAACCCTCAATGATTTGGCAAAGATTTGCCAGAAAAACACAAGTTTATGAGAAAATAGACCAAAAATATGAGGCAAGACTCTGGACATTCTGTGGGAATCTGTACAGTTGAGAGGTATGTCTGTACCACCCTGCAGGTTGCAGTCCATGTTTGGCAAGGTGTGACCTGTGACAACTGAAACAGTGAAAAGAAGTCCCAAGACTGTAGGACAAGAAACATGTCATACAGTTCTGTACTGATTGTATAGAATAGTTATTGCATATCAGAAGTACCTTAATGTTATGAGAAATACTGTCACATAAAGTAGGTGTCATAGTAGCAAATCAGAGGAAGTCCCATGTGTTGCACTTGCCATGGGCATGCTATGTCCTGCCAACTGTCACATTACTATAAGCTGTGTCCCACACTCCATATGTGATCATGTCACACACACAAAGTGTGTTGCCTATGTGTGTGCAATATGTAGACATGTGAAGGCCCTGTGACTACCTGGTGCCCCCACTAATCCACATGTATATAGGCATGAATGCTAGTTTGCACCACCCACATATGTAGGTACAGTCTAAGGCTGTGTGAAGTGTAAGTATTTTTCAGTCTCTCACTGACCACATACTGCTGTGAACACACTGTAATGGGCCATTCCATGTGTATGGAATGCTGTCATGGTCCTAGCCTCCAGCTGATTGCAGACAACAGTGTCAGCATGCCATAAAGCAAGGACATGTCTGCAGTATTTCCCACATCAGCACCAGCCCCGTAAGCACACAGAGTGTGGTGATAGACCTGGGTAACCTGTATGGCAACATAGTTGAATGCAGGCAACAGGTATTGGCAGCTGTCAGGAATTGCTTGTATGTAGTTCACTACATAGGTGAAGGGAATGCATCCATCCAAAGGTGGACATTACCTCTAAATAATCCCCAATCAGTACAACAATACATTACCAGCATGGCTGGTCTGCTATGCAGCTATGCCGACCTCTGCAGCATCTGTAAAGGCTATATTAATACCCACAAATGTCAGCCATGGCCCACAACACCTGTTCCATGCAGACAGCCTCTAATCTGTACTCTCCCACTGGTTACTGGTCATGTTGTCCACATGTGTCTGTGGCATGCCAAGATGGCAATGTTGTGCTCAGCCTTTCAAGAGCTGCCCCATGTACAAGACTAGGACTCTATGTGCACTACCAGCATGAGAGACCAGACTCACATATGAGCTAGCATGCTGGTGATTGTCAGGTTTGGCTAATACAGGCTGACCCGTGTCAGGAATACACTCCTCAGACTTGTCAAACACAGTACCAGGCATACCCTCATCTACTGCATCAAGGTTGAGTGGATGGGAAAGAAATGGCAGGGGCAACAGGTGCTGATAGGTGAATCTGTCGGGGTTAAAGTAATGGCTAGGCTTATGAGGGACCTAGTGGCAGTACTCAAGTAACCTACTCTGCATGTATGAGCCTGTGGTACTACAGAACACCCAGGTAACATGTGTGAAGGCTAACTGTCTGTGTCAAGGGGTATGTATGCAAGGTCACACTGTCTGCCCCCACTGACCCTCACACACTGTTGCATACATACACACCTGGTAAACATATACATATACAGCTGTACCTTGGCTATGAAAATATCCCTGTGTTTCCACTCTGACATACTCATCTTTGGTAATGTCAGTAGGCCCACAGCCTGCAGACACACAGACACCTGGAACACAAACAGAATACAGTATGTGAGACTACAGTCAGTCAGCAGTATTAACATCAATAATACATCATGGCTAAAAAGGTACATACAATTCGATATATACACATAACAATTGCCAGCAGACAGCAACTTACACAGTATTACATGACTACACTGTACTATATTCATCTTGTGCATCAGCGCTATATTAGCATGTCCCTGCAATGATGATATGGATAACAGAGCTGTGGCACAGGTATCATCACATGCATAGGGCATGATGTGAGTTTGTCAGGAGCCTAGGCTGGGCCATATGGTTAACATTGTTTGTGTGTCTGTGTGTGTGTGTGTGTGTGTGTGTGTGTGTGTGTGTGTGCATGTGTGCGTGTGTGTGTGTGTGTGTGTGTGTGTGTGTGTGTGTGTGTGTGTGTGTGTGTCTGGAGGGGTTGTGTTCAACTGGGCCATGCAGAGGAGCTATGTTTGTATTGTGGTGATCTGACTGTGATAGGGATGTGTGAGTGTTTAGTCAAGCCATGTGGTTGCCCTACACATGGATATGTTGGACAGCCATGGACCGTACATGGCAGGGTGTACAGTTCACCATCTCTGGCCATGGACATGGGAACTGGTTCTGCTAGGAATCTCAGTGGCACCACCAGGCCCAAGGCCAGATGCAGTACTACTCCCCGATGGTAATTGCTGTCTGATGGATCTGTGTCCCTGATGGGACTTGCCAGGACCACGTGCCCATGGTCTGCTTCATTGTGGTGTGGACAGCACCCTCCTTTTGGCAGTGCTGGTGGCACTGCCAGTATGGGAGTGTGAATGCGCACAGCCACGTGGGCTCTCAGCTGATCTTGTTGCTGAACTACGTCAATGTGGCCGACGCCCTACTCCCGCCACATGCTCAAGCACAGACATTGCACAGTCGAGCAATGACAATGTCTCACCACACCGTCTATCCATGACATCAGCAAAATAACATATGGCATCACCAATGCTGTGGAGGTTGTCACACATGACAGGAAGTGCTGCATTCATAACCCTGAGCATCTGTCTAGTGTAGCATTCAGAATGTGCCTGTGCCTCCATGATGGATCAATGTATGTGTTGAGTGACATCTTCTGTGACACCTATGACAGGGGCTGGATTGCCAGCAGTCCTCCTTCAAGCACCCTTGCCCATCTGCCTGTGCGGAATCTCACCTGCTCTCTGGGTATGGCTAGTGTATACACTCACACATGCCATAATCACCACACTAGCCTGTTCCATGCCACAACCCTCCAACTGTCCATTATCTGTGTCTGCTGGAGACTGGGTATGTGTGGGCACACTAAATCTGTGTGGTGGCATGGTGGGTTAAAGTGGGATAACAAACAAAGGCACAGATTCAGGCCCCAATAACCCCATCTGTGCCTCACTATGACCACCATCATCATGGGAGTCCACTAAGACACTGACGTCAGGTTGTGAGGGGGAGAGACACCAACTCCCAAGTTCACCTGTGAGGGGAAGACAACATATGTAAATCAATACCTGCACTATAATGTTTGCTGATACACACACACACACACACACACACACACACACACACACACACACACACACACACACTCACGCATGCACACAGACACATGCAGGTAAGGTGACACAAAGGCATTATACAGACAACACAATTTCTGAATGATGACATGCATGGCACACAATCAGACCACAACAGAAACACTCTGGACAGGGCCTCAACAACATGCAGTGCAGCTATGTCCACTTAATGCTGCTACTAATATACACCTCTGAGATACTTGAGGAGTGGTAGTATGTCATGGACCTTCACCTAACACACACGCTGCACCCATGTACACAATATTGATGTACCCCTGTATATCACAGTGGCAACACCTACAGAAATGTACATGCCAATATGTTACAGCTCCTGCGAATAGGCTCCTGTGATGACTACTGTGATGCACTGCAGTTAACTCCACCACAAGTGAACATGTACATATTGCAATATGGCTAAGAGTAACAGTTGTGTGCATGGAACAGTGCATGCCCTTAACATGCCTTGGGTACTGGTTAGCCAAAATAAGACATTTCCATATTCACTGGCTTCAGGAAGCTGGTCCCAAGCCAGACCAGAGGTACCTATGTAGTTGTGGGGGAGAGGTATTGTCAGCACACTCACATCTGGCATTGGTACAGGATAATTGATGCATTTCTGAACATGTACAGTGCAAGCTCTGATACTACACAATTTGCTGTTATTCACAATAGATGTGCATTTGTGTGCATTACAAAACTCCACCCACAAATGCAGTTTGACCTGACATATGCATCCAGATACTCCAACGATGCCAGTATGAATGATATAGTATTGAAGTGATGTCCACTGGGGCCTTACCTGGATGCTCCACCCCTGCTGACTGTGTGCCACCCACCCCCATGACATGTCTTTGTATTGTTTCCTGGGGTGTGGTGGCTGCCCTAAAGTTGGTGAGGAATTCCTCTGTGTGTGTCAGTGGGGCTTGCATAGCAGGTCCCCCACCTGTTGGTGTATGGGCCCTGGCCACAGCTGCAGCCCTCTGCTAGGCATTGTGAATAAGATCAGTGGTGTGTTCCTGACCTGTTCAAACATATGCCCATGCTGTGCAAGATTGACAATTGCCACTAGTTCTGTCCACAAGGCAGTTCATTGTTGCATTTACTGTCTGCTCCTCCCCAACATGACCTTGTGATGCAGTCTTAGTGCATCCAAGATTGCTGCAGTCTCAGCTTCAGAAAACGCTGGCTGGCTGTGTCGCTACATTCCACCTGAAAGACATAAAAAGGAACACACATCACAGGAACTCATACATTGGCCACCATTTTGCACAGATCCTGCACATCCATATTTGCTAGCACTATCCACGGCTAACACCCACATCATACCCTTACCATCTATCAGAACAGTATCTATGTGGGTAGTGTTGCCATACTGGCATTACAACATGCATTGCACTCCTGATTGTGATGATTCATGTTCCCCCCAATGAGGACTATTAATGTGCATAATCCTCCATTCATTATTCACATCAGATGGCACATGCAACAGCTGGGGACATCACAAGTTCCCTACCAGGGCACACCAGTCCATCAGACATCATCAACCGTACACCTATAGGCTATAAGGCCAACCCTCTACCCGGTGTCATACATACCCATTAGGAGTTACCTCATTCTGATGTGTCAGGCAATCACACACTCCACATTGCTGGGACTGCTGTGCAAGTGCAAGTCATGCTCCACTCTGTTAACACACACACACACACACACACACACACACACACACACACACACACACACACACACACACACACACACACACAAACAACCTCCACCTGGTGAGTGACTTGGACTGGCCTTGTTGGCAGCTTGGATGTGTGTCAAACACAATCACCCTGTGGTGGAATGGGCACCCTGTCCACATCGGCAGAGTAGCTACCTACACCTTTGCAGCCATAACATGGTCAGCTGGATGGTTAACAGCACATACACCCTTGGGATGCCACCTGTGTCCCTGTTGGATGGGGACATCAGCTGCTGCCTGGCATACACATGGGCTAACATGTGACCTAGGGATATGACTGCCCAGGGCCCACAGCCTAGTAACCTGGTATGGTACCAGGAATACCATAAGTGGCCTTTCTGCTTTGACAGACTGTGTTGTTATGTGTCCACACACATCAGTGCTATCGACTGCTTGATGTCCCCTATGGGCAGCATTACAGTACCATGTCTTCCAGCCTACATCCCACAAATAGTTCAGTGCTCCTACAGGTGCATGTGGACATTCCAGGGACATCTGAGGTACACAATAATTAAGATCAGTAAATATGTATTGTAGGGTGACCTCCTCATAGGTGTCTGACATCTTCAGCACCTAGATGCTCGTGGAATGTGTATATGTATGTATTTCCACACACCAGTTGAACAATACATGATGTTTGTCCACATAGTTTGAGGAATGTGTCTTTGGCATGCCAGACCCCTGGGGACACAGTGATGGTACCTGGGTATCTGGTACTGTATCCATTCCCTTACATTGTATGCTCAGTATGTATGCACTGCTGCTGACCCAGTACCAGCATCCACCCACTACTACTACTAGCTATAACTAGTTGTCCTGCTACAGGGGTCACCAGGTATGCTAGCCATAGGTGTGAGGCTATCAGATACATGTGTGGAGTACACACTCACCTAGGCAGAGTATGTCAGGGATGGTCAGAGAGACCTGGACAATCTGTGAAATAATGCTGTATGACATTGTCAGACTGAGAGGGGTTCATTGACAGTACATGATGTGATATGCCATCTGTATCCACCAGCATGTACTGTCAGTGTGTCACCCCTACATTGGCCCAATCATCAGGGAGCCTAAATACTCACCACTACCACCAGTGAGGGATATACACAATGGCAGGATGACAAGTACATGCACATTAAAGTACAATTACCCTTCAGAGCACATAGAGGTCACAGTCAGTGTGGGGATCATTTCTTCCTCACTCTGCACATCCCCAATAACACTCCACACTGGCACACCTATGAGGCTAACATCTCAGCAGAGCAGTCAATCCAAAACATCTGTCAGCCTCTCTGTCCAATCAGTACTTTGGGTCCCTGGCCAAGTAGCTGACAGATACACTTTGCTATTTGTGTTTTGAATCACACACGCACACACACACACACACACACACACACACACACACACACACACACACACACACACACACACACACACACACACACGTGCACACACACACACACACACACACACACACACACACACACACACATGGTAAACGCTGGCACAACTTTGCTACCTATGGGCCTTTCATCCCAGACTTTAAGGTAGTTCTGACTACCACAATCCATCTCCTTAACAGCTACTTTAAGGCCTTCAACAAAGCATAACAAATTCTACTGTGTGATGAGCCTATTATCAAAATGGTAAATGTGACCAAGACCAGGGCTATTGGAGTGAAATATACAATTTCACCAAGTGCATATGCAGGTACGCTAAGAGGTGACTTAGTGCTATACAGGCCAGACACAATGACAAGGGTTAACGATATGTGATAATAACTAATAAAGGAACAAGAGAATACTCTATCAATGCAGTAACTACACACTTCAGACTCACAGGGATTCATTTAAGACAACATTGCAGGACAGTCTGCAATACATGCAGGAAAAATATAAAGTACTAGGTGCATAGGTTCATAGGATGATACTAAGCTATTGGCCGGATGCCCTTATAAGCCTAGCCCAAATTTTTTACCATGTCCCTTCAAAGTCAGCACCTGTTTCCCCTGTCCAGCTGGTATACAGGAGGGATCCCAGTGGTGTCTTTTGTTTCTCATGCAGTTGTCTAGCTTCTTCTTAAAGAGGACTAAAGAGGTACTCTGCTAGACATGGGTAGGGAGTGTATTTTACAGACAGTGTATTGTTTGGGACAAATCTATCCTGCCAACAAGTACTATTCATGTTAAAGACCAGGTGAGGGCCTTGCATGCAGGTTGCGTGAGTGGGGTTTATCTTATGGATATGCAGAAACTCCATCAATGCTGGTTTAGAAATGGCCTTGTATGCCAGACACAGGTCACCTATGATCAGTCTGTATGAGACTGAGTAGAGGGACAGGGATTTCAGCCTATCTCTATAGGATAGGTGTTGCAGATCCTGGATTTTCCTGGCCAGGAACCTCTGTGGTCTCTGCAACTGCTGCATGTGCTTGGCAAGGAACATGCCAAAGAAGCAATTGTACTCAGTAGTGAGCCTGATAAGGGAGGATTACAGGGATGTTATGGCCTCCTGGTTCCTGAATGACATACCCTTATTTGTGACATGAGCCATGTAGACAGCCTTCTATACAATGGTGCCAACGCAGTGGAAAACTGTCAGGTTGCTATCAACCTTGGTGCACAAGTCACCTTACACATGATTGCATGGTCAGTACATTGTTATTACTGTCATAATTAGTGTGGATGATATCTACCACTACGGGGATAATGATGTATTTCCTGGCATTCAGTCTGAGGCAATGCTTCTGGAACCAGTCATTAATTTGGGTAAGACCCTCTTGGAGGATGCTCACATCACTAGGGGAATGTATGACAGTGGCCAGCTTGCAGTCATCTGTAAATCTGGTCAGCCACAGACCACCGGTTTTCTCCTGCAACTCAGAAAAGTATATCTCAAACAGTAGAGGCCCCCAGATTGATCCTTGGGGTACACCACTTTTTAAGGGTTCCCTTGCACCCTAGTCGCAGGAGTGTGCAGTTAGAACTGATCGAAGACTGCTGGAAAGGGGCTCAGTTTTTAGCTTTTATTGGTTAATTGTCTAATTTGTTTGCTCATTTCCCACCTTTCCTAGCTAGTATAGTCCAAATCCCAGGCTTTGCTGGTTTCAGGAGTTTATTGTCTGTGTTCAGAGCTATCCAGACCTTGCTGTGGTAAAGGGAAGTCCTACTGCTTACCCATGGGAGTGGTGAGCATTGTACTGCCTATCTAACACTAGAGAAGTGGTTTCCAGCTCTGAAATTGTAATTTTATTAGCCTTTTTGGGCTGATTTCTATCCCTTTCAACTTTCTGGCTTAAAACCGCATGTGTTTGTACATTTTTCCACATTGTGCAGCAAAGCAAGGCTACAGTTAAACTATGCTAGGTGCCAGAAAGTCTGCCCTTCAAATGTTCCCTTAGAACTAGCTGGTTTCTCAGTAGCAGCACTAAAATCTGAGCCGCTGTGACTAACACTTGCTCTAGAACCTGCTGGAAAGCACTAGGAAGCCTTAAACTGACACAAGCACTCAACTCTCCTTGTTAATAAGGAGAAATTAATAATAGACACTAAACAGCCTATAATTCCAAAGTACCTTGCAAAGGTAAAGGGAAAACAGCTCTTGTACTTTAAAAAAAGCACCTAAACAGGCATGTCCAAGGGTCAGCGTCCGGTGATTTCTCCTGTCCACCTGGTGAATCTGGGCATATTTGGGCAATGCAGCAACTCATCTATACAGACAACCCTCTCCTCCTACCACCCAACACTACAACCTGTGAGAGATGCATGTACATAGCCAAACTGGAAGCAAAGCTCACTCCAGCCAAGATTGTGCTAGACAGTCAAGAAGAGATGGTTAACACCTGCACCACACCTCAAGCAACACATAGCCCTTCTAAACCCACACCATCAACACCCACACATAGAAACACTAAACCCACATATGCGGAAGCCCTTAACTTTAACCTGCCCAAGCAACAAGGACCTCCGAAGCTGAAATGCAAACAAACACCAGTCACAACCAAAGTGACACATAGCTCACAACACCAGTGTGCTACTCAACAACACCCCTAAGGCAAGACAATGTACCCAACACTTTAGTCATAGGTGACTCTATAGTCAGGCACACTGATATTCCACTCACCAGGCTGAACAAGGAAAAAATTACAGTCAACTGCCTGTTGGGTGCCAGGATCCGCCACATAACACATGAACTCAAGTCACTCCACAAAAAGTACAAATATGACTATGTCATTGTCCATGTTGGAGTGAATGATTTGAGACGGGTCTACTTCAGTAGACCGACAGTACACAAGACTGACATTCACAACACCGAGACGAAATAACCGAAACTTCACAACTCCGACAATTCACAAAACCGAACACCATAACACCGACACCCAAAACATCGACACACAAAATGTAAACTACACATTACACACAACTATATATGCACTAACCTTAACCCAAACCCTAACCCTAAGGTCCTACACTACCGCACACTTACCCTACCTGCACCCTAACCCTAACTCACTTAACCCACCCCTAAACTTAAAGTCCGTCACTATTGCACACTTACCCTACCTGCACCCTAACCCTAACTCACTTAACCCACCCTTAAACATAAAGTCTGTCACTATCGCACACTCACCCTACCCGCGCCCTAACCATAACTCACTTAACCTGCCCCTAAAACTACAGTCCGTCACTATCACATACTTACCTTCCCCGCAGCCTAATCCTACATCCGACACTACCGCACACTCACCTTTCCCGCACCCTAACCCTAAATCCCTCACTATCGCACACTTACCTGTCCGCTCCCTAACCCTAAATCCCTCACTATCACACACTTACCGAGTCGCTCTCACACGTTGCCCATGTCGGTGTTTCAGCTGTCGGGATTTCACCTTGTTGATCATCTGCGTCGTCGGTCTTTTGGTCTCGGTGTTGTGAATGTCGTTCTTGTGTACTGTCGATCTACTGAAATAGACCGTTTGAGACATACCTCTCTGGACTACATGAAAAGAGACATGGTAGAGCTCTCTGATCATGTGGCCCAGGCAGGTATGACCCTAGCCTTGAGTAACATCCTGTCTTCGCCCACAATGATACCACAGTATAAGGACAAAATGATTGACTTCAACAATTGGCTAAGCTTCTGGTGTCATTCAAAGGGGATCCAGTATCTGTTTGCCTGGGACGACATAATCTGCATACCATGATGCTTTGCCAGAGATGGTCTGCACCTGTCACCCCTGGGATTCAAAGGACAAAACCACCACTGTAACAGATACAAGCATGCAAAATCTGAAGATAGTGCTACTCAGTGCTAGAAGTCTAAATCTCAAAATGCACTCTCTCGAGGCACTAATAAAAATGGAGAACATCGATATCTGTGCTGTAACTGAGACCTGGTTCAAGGTTGCAGAGAGCACCCCTGCAATATCAGGCTACAACTCTTACCACACTTTTTGGCCACCAAACCAAGAGTGAAACACTAAAGGTGGAGGAGTGTCCATATTCACTAAGGATATTCACACCGCCAGGCTAGTTGCCCAACACAATGCATCTGAAATTCTCCAGGTACAACTAACACTAGGTAAGACTGCAATCCAAATTGTAGCTTGTTACAGATCCCTCACCATGCCCCAGGATTCTCACTACACCTTTCTAAACATACTGGAAAATATTAAGATACAACCAAACACCCTAATACTGGGTGATTTTAACTACGCTGCCATTAACTGGCAAAACTACTTGGGTACCAACACCTTTTCCCAGCGGTTCTTGGAATTCATAAATTCCAACACCCTGGATCAACTAATCCAATATCCCACCAGGGGCTTCAATATCCCAGACCTGGTCATTACCAACATGGGAGATAGATGCTCCACACCAGTGGTCACCCCCTCATTGGTCAGATCTAACCATAAGCAAATCACCCTTGGCATCCACAACCCACCTCCACGTCCCCCCCAGTATGGAAACCTCCATAAAAATCTTCTCCAAAATCCAACTTCATGCTACTCAAGTCAGAAGTGACAAACTTCATGACACACATGCAGACGGGAGCTGAAAGTTCAACTGCTGAATCCTACACTAAGTCATTGTACAAGCACATCCACCCGTGCATGAATCGTGCCATCCCAAATAGAACCAAGACACTCTCCTCCAAAAAAAGGAAGCCAATCTGGTGGTCTCCTGTCATAAGTAAACTATACAACAGAAGGAAGAAACTGTTGCAGAAAAGAGGAAAATCCCAGGATGCAAAAAACTCCCTTACCAGCCTCAGTAAGTAGCTGAGATCCCTCAAAAAATCCTCCAAAGCTAGTTACGAAAATAAAATTGCCAAAGATTCCAAAGACAACCACAAGGCATTCTATAGTTATGTCAAGAATCTAAATGGCAATGCTCAGATCTGCTCTGAGCTACAACAGAATATCATTAAATATACTGATCCCAAGGATATTGCCAATATACTGGCAGATCGATTTAGTGCAAACTTCACCCCCCTTATACTCCTTAAAGGGTCCATCTCAGTACCAAAAGATTGCCAAATTCTGGTAATCATGGCCACACAGGTAGAAACTGCACTCTCCAAAGCTAAGAATACAGCATCCATGGGGCCAGATGGCATCCCAGGCTGTGTACTACATGAACTACAAAATTAACTGGCACCTCACCTAAGTGTTATGTTTAATCATAGACTCACCTCAGGCTTTGTGCCCACTGAGTGGCGCACAGCTACAGTTATCCTACTCCACAAGGGGGGGATCCACCTTGGATCCTGGGAACTAACGTCCCATCAGTCTGACAAGCCTGACCTGCAAGGGCATGGAACACATTATCATGGAGCTTATAAACAAAGACATTGGCAACCTTCAAACACTGGACCCCATCCAGTTTGGGTTCATGAAGGGTCAATCTTGTCTCCTGAACCTGATTGACTTCTTCAAATCAGTCTCCAGAGCTGTGGACAAGGGTAAGGCAGTCCACACAGCCTATTTGGACCTTACCAAGGCCTTCAACACCATCCCACACTCTGGAATCATAGATAAACTTACTAAGCTGGGCATAAATTCCTACGTCACATGATGGGTTGCCAACTGGCTTACTGACAGAACCCAGATTGTAAAAGTAGCTGACTCCAAATCCAACTCTAGATAAGTGACAAGTGGAGCACCTCAGGGTTAAGTCCTGGGACCACTCTTGTTTGGCATCTACTTCTCTGAAGTACAGGCCAACACTAAGGGACTCTGGCTAACAAAGTTTAGAGATGACTGCAAACTGGGAGCCATTACTGAATCCCCAAATTATGTGGATATTCTACAAAAGGGCCTTACAGAAGCAGATGCTTGATGCCATAGCCATGGGCTCAAGCTTAATGCCAAGAAATGTATAGTTATCCCCTTTGGATAAAACATGTACCCATGAATTACCACATAAGTGGCAGTACACTAAACACTGAAAGTGTGATGAGAGACTTAGGGACAGTGGTCTCACCTTCGATAACCACATCGCCACAACAGTCAGGAAATCCTTCTATGTGGCACACCTCATCACTAAGGGCTTTTCATCCAGAAAAAAGGAGGTCATTGTCCCACTGTACAAATCCTTCATTAGACCCATTATAGAGTTCAACGCCCCATTTGGTATGTACCTCACAAGACATCTGCAACAACTGGAAAGGCCGCAAAAATACCTCACTAAAAGACTCACAGACCTACAGCAGATGCCTTATGCTGACTGTCTAAAAAAACTCCAGCTATACTCTGTGGCATATCATCTACTCAGAGGCAATCTCTGCTTAACATACAGGGCCATGTCAAACCCTGAGCTGTTGGACATGCTCTACTTAAAGAAATCCCAACCCCTCAGAGCCACATGCTCCAGGGATCTAAACCTTGTCAACACAATGAACAAAACATCCTGGAGGGACAGGTTCCTGACCCAGAGACTCCCCATACTCTGGAAGAGACTTCCCATAAATGCCAAGCAGAGCACCTCCTTGGCCGTCTTCAAAAGAAACATTGACGATTGGATGGGAGATAGGAAATTCACTGCAGGGATCACGTCAGTCGCCCTGCTAGACCAGGGCCCAGGGCAGTAAATACTGTGGGAAGAAATATCCAGGGAATTGTTATGGCTAGGCTTGTACAGGCCCTAGTGCCGATAGCCTAGTATCAACCTATGAACCTATGAACTACTAGAAGTGGCTTCCACTGCTTTGACTGAGTGAGTACTATCATTGAGCCAGTTAGCTACCCATCTGGTAACATACAGGTTGATGGCTAGCTGTGTAAGCTTATGTATTATGGCTGACTGGGGATTATTGTCAGAGGCTTTGGCTAGGTGAAGGTAGGCAGTGTGCACTGTCTTCCCCTCGTCCATGTGTTTCTTGACCACTTCAAAGAAGTTGGCCAGGTTTAACAGGCCTGATCTCCCTTTGACAATACCAAACTGTCTGGGCTCAAGCATTTTGAGGTTGGTGATGTCCCTGTTTATGATGTCATTGATAATGCCTTCCATGGCCTTGCAGATCAGGCTAGTTAGTCTGATGTGCATATGATTGGCTGGGTCAGTGGATGCTCCACCTTTTTGTAGAGGGATGACAGTGGCTGTCCTCCATGCGGATGGGATGATAATGGTGCTCAGGCTTTGGTTGACTACAGTGTGTAATGGAGCTGAGAGCTCATGCCTGAGTTCATGTAGGATGCAGCCAGGGATGTTATCAGGTCCCATGGAGACTTCAGTTTGTTGCCTTTGAGAGGGCATTATGGACCTGCTCCCTGATGATGAGAGGAGGGGGGCAGGTGCTGTGCATCTCCTTGCTTACTGATGGGGGGACATGGGGGTAAAGTTTTCACTTAACCTGTCTGCAGCAGCATGGCTATGTCTATGCCATATGTGTATGTGGTGTTATTGACCACCAGTACAGAGCAGATTTGGGTGCTGCCTCTGAGATTACAGACATATGTGAAGAAGGCCTTGTGATTGGCCTTGGTGGATGTGTTCAATCTGCACTCAAAGTTAACCTTAGAGTAATTCACCTGTGAACTTATTTGCTTGTTCAGACAAAGGTGAGATTGCTTCCAATGTGGCACCTGCTCCTTCTTGGCCCTGTACAGCACTTATGTCCTCCTAATATGGAGTTTGTGTATTGCTGCTGTCCATGACAGAGGTTTACTCTATCTTGAGGGAGATGATTTTGTCCTGTCAGGTATTGCTGAGTCCCTACAGCTATGTAGGTGCTCATATAGTTTTTTGGTGTAGGCTTGGACATTACTGCAAGTTCCACCTGAAGGGACAGTGGCTGTGAAGTTACTTATACCTGCTCTGAGGATATTATAGTCAGTTTTGGAAAATTGTTTTTGTTTGACCCAGGCAGGGGAGGGCAGGGGAGATGGTGACCTCAAACGTGATGGCTTATGGTCAGATCTTACCAAGGAGGATGACACTGTAGGAGTGCTGCAGTGGCTACCCATGTTGTTTAAGACCAGGTACAGGATATTTCCACCTGTTGTAGGGGTGTTAAGAAGCTGATCCAATGCATTGGCATTGACAAAGCTGACAAATCTCTGTGCATTCATGTTCAGGTAGACTAGGTCATGCACTCTATGCTTGGGTAGTTAAAGGCATACAGGATCAGGGTAGAGGGTTGAATCTTGACAGATTCAAGTAAGTCCAGATAGGTATAGTAGGTGTCCTGACTCATGTTTGGAGGTCTGTAGCTAGCTGTGATTTGAATAGGTGTTTTGCCAACAGTTAATTGCACTTGGGGTGTCTCCTGTGCATCCTACTGTTTGACCAGCCTCGAGGTGTGTATGTGTATGATAAAGTTTGAAACTCCACCTCCTTTGGCTTTGCAGCCCTCCATTTGGGATCTGAAAGTATGGTAGGATGAGTAACCTGACAAGGTTAGTGTGCTCTCCACAGCTTCAAACCAGGTTTCAGTAACTGCACAAATGTCAGCATCCTCCAGGACTAGGAATGCTTGCAATGACTTTAGTTTCATGCTAAGACTCCTAGCATTTAGCAGCATTACCTTTACATTTTGTTTATATAAGCTTTCATGCTGGTAATTTTCTGCTCATGACTTTGCCTAAAAAAGGCACTATGGGGAAGGCAAGTGCCTTTGCCAGAAGCCTAAAGCCCAGGGGAGACAGAGGAAGCCATTTTTGGCAAAGCACTGTGGTCTGTCAATCATGTAGTGATTGCATCTCTCACATATTGTGTTCCTAAGTGGTAGTAGCACAGAGTTGTCTGTGTACATAAGACAATGGCTACACTGTGTCAGGATGCCCATATCAACCAGACTAGCATGAGAAAGCTCAGGAAATTGTCCATCCATGGTTATCAGCATCTGTGGAAGAAAGGTCAGGGATAGTAGAGTGGGTAATATCTCAGGATAGCAGCTATATCTGTGAGTATGACTGGATAACATCAAGACAGTACCTGCCGGTGAGGGCCTCACTCACACAAGAGTGCTGGTAATGGAAATAAATGCAAGTGAGATACCTCTCAAAGGGTTAAAACTGCAAAAAAGCACAAAGCCATGCATATGCTAGATTTAAATACCACAACAACAAAGGTAAAATAGGAACACTGGGAGTGACCAATCAACCTTTGTCCCTGAGCTCATAGCTCAACATCCTATGGCAGACCAGTGCCAGTAAGTGCAGGCAGGCCCTGGACAACACCAGATGGCATAGCAGGAAACCCAAGAATCACAGAAACAGATGTGAATGCAGCAAAGCATGTAACCAGACTATGCTAAAGATATTTCATAGGTTCATAGGTTCATAGGTAGGTACTAGGCTATCTGCCCAAGGGCATTTATAAGCCTAACCAGAATGTGTTGGCTTTCGGCTCTCTTTTAGATTAGTTTCCTGAGCCTGTGTCCAGCAGGGCCATTGAAGTGATCTCCAGGGTAAATTTACGATTTACCATCCACTTGTCAAGATTTCTCTTGAAGAGAGTCAGTGAGGGGCTTTGCCTAACATAGATTAGGATTCTATTCCAGAGCAAGGGAAGTCTCTGGGACAGGAATCTATCCCTCCAACATGTCCTATTTATTGTTGTGCTGAGGTTTAAATCCCTAGAGCATGTAGCTCTAAGAGATTTGGTTTTCTTGATGTGGAGCATGTCCATTAATTCCAGGTTAGACATGGCCTTATACATCAGGCAGAGATCACCTCTGAGTAGGCAGTAAGCAACCGAGTAGAGCTGAAGTTTCTTTAGTCAAGCTGCATAGGGCATCTGTTTGAGGCCCATGATCCTCTTGGTGAGGTACTTCTGTGGTCTTTCCAGCTGTTGCAGGTGTCACAACAGCTGGGGCATTGTACTATATTATGGGCCTGATGAGCAATGAGTAGAGGGGCACAATGACCTCTCTTGATCTAGATGTGAACCCTTTCATGATTAGGTGGGCTACATAAAAGGATTTTCTAACCACTTTGGCTATGTGATTATCAAAGGAGAGATTGCTGTCTACTTGAGTCCCCAGATCCCTAATTACATCTTCCGTACTTAGTGGATTACCACCTATGTGGTAGTTCATGGGCACATTGTTTTTCCCAAAGGGGATGATTATGCACTTTTTGGCATTTAGCTTAAGGCCATGGTTCTGACACCAGGTATTCATCTCCATGAGACCCTTCTGGAGGATGTCTGTGTCAGCCAGAGAGTCAATTATGGCCCCCAGTTTGCAATTGTCTGTGAACTTGGTCAGCCATAGTCTTCCCATGCTTGTCTGTACCTCAGAGAAGTACATACCGAACAGGAGGGGTCCTAGGACTGAGCCCTGTGGGACGCCACATGTAACCAGTTTAGAGTTGGACATGGCACCTGCAACTCTGACCATGTGAGTTCTATCCATGAGCCAGTTGGTGACCCATCTTGTGACATAGGAGTTAATGTTCAAGCTGGTAAGCTTGTCTATAATGCCAGAGTGGGGAATGGTGTTGAAGACCTTTGTGAGGTGCAGGTAGGCTGTGTGGACTACCTTTCCCTCATCTATGGCCTTGGTAACTGTTTAAAAGAAGTCAACTAGGTTAAGGAGGCAAGATCTGCCTTTAACAAAGCTGAATTGGGTAGGGTCCAGTGTCTGGAGGTTCCCAATGTCTCTGTTAATGAGTTCCATGATGATACGCTCCATAGCTTTGCAGACCGGGCTAGTCAGGCTTATAGGGCAATAGTTTCCGGGATCCGTTGTGGCACCTCCTTTGTGTAGTGGGATAACTGTTGCTGTATGCCATTCTTTGGGTACATAGCCTGTGGTAAGGCTGAGTTTGAACAGTGAATTTAGGTGAGGGTTTAGTTCATTTTGAAGCTCATGTAAGACGCAGCCTGGGATACCATCCAGTCCCACTGATGCTGTGTTTTTGGCTTTGGAAAGGGCTGTTTTCACCTGTGTGTCTGTGATGTCTGGGGCTCTACATTCTTCTGGGATGGACACGGGCCCTTTTGGGGGTGAGGGGGCTAAAGTTTGCACTGAACCTGTCAGCCAGGATGTTGGCAATGTCAGTTGGTTCAGTGTATTTTTTGCCATTTTGCACTAGCTCAGAGCAGATCTGAGAGTTGCCACCTAGATTTTTGACATAGCTAAAGAAGGCTTTGTGATTATCTTTAGAGTCTGTGGCAATTTTTCTTTCGAAGCTGGCCTTAGATGATTTTATGAGGGATCGTAGTTTCTTGATAATACTGATCAGGGGTGCCTTCCCTTTTTGGGTTTTTGCTCTATCATGTAATAGCTTCCTCCTTCTGTTGTATAGCTTATTTATGGCCAGGGTCCACCAGACTGGTTTCCTCTTTTTGGATGAGTGAGTCTTGGCTTTACTTGGGATGGCTTGATCCATGCATTCCTGTAGGTGCTCATATAATCTATTTGTAAAGGATTCTGCAGTTTGGGCAGCATTATCCTTTAGCAAGGGGGCTTTAAAACTTTCCACCTTGGTCTTGAGAAGTGTGAAGTTTGCTTTTGAGAAGTTTTTAACAGTGGTTTCCTTGACTGGGGGTGGGGTCAGGATGTGGATGTCCAGTATGATTAGTTTATGGTCAGATCTTACCAGCGACAGGTTTACCTCTGGTGTGGAACATTGATTCCCCATGTTGGTGATGATCAGGTCCAATATGTTGTCACCTCTTATGGGCATGGTGACCAGTTGTTCCAGGGCATTTGAGTTTATAAACTCTAGGAACTGTTGGGCAAAGGAGTTAGTGCTTGAGTAGCTTTCCCAGTCAATGTTTGGGTAGTTGAAATCAACCAATATCATGGTGTTTGGTAGGACCTTCATATTTTCCAGTATTCTCAGGAATGCTGATTGGGGGTCCTGAGACATGGTGGGTGATCTGTAGCAAGCTACAATCTGAAAAGCAGCTTTGCCCACTGTTAGTTGCACATGGATGGTCTCTGAGGCCTCTTGCTGTGCCACTAACCTGGAAATGTGGGTATCCTTTTTTTTTTTTTACTAAATATTTTTTTATTATTTCAAATAAGATGTCTTAAAAAACATTACATGAAATAAAGATAAATAACATATTTACAATTCTAAAACATTACTAACTTCAAACCATTATATAACTATTTGCATTGGTGTCTATGCAAATAACATTGAAATTCTATATTATATAGAATTAGAAACATAAGATGATATATCTTCATCGATCTTTTTGAGTATTTCTAGTACTTTCATCCAAGAGTAATAGTAAGAAGTAAATATTTTAGTTCTGTTCTTCACTGTTAATAGTTCCATATGAGCAACTGTTATGTTAAATTCTCAAATTCCTTGAACGTAGGAGAAGCCTCATTTTTCCAGTGTATAGTTATGATTTTACGTGAAATTGCCAATAGTGACCATAGTATTTTAGTGTCTTTTTTTGGTACACAGTTTGGAATAGGAGAATTGAATAAAATTAAAGACTTTGTTAAATGAAAATTATCATTATAAATAGTCTGAAAAAAATAGTTAATGGACTTCCAGTACATATTGAGACATATACATTCATAAAAAATATGCTGTCAATCTGCTTTTATCTTGGTATGGCATCTCCAACATTGATCTTCAATAGTATACATTTTGGCTAGTCTATGTGGTGTATAGAAACTTCTGTGTCAATATCTCCAAGTGAATAATTGCCATTATTTTGATAATGTAGAAAATTTGGAAGATTTTAGAATATTACCTTTTGGATTGTTGTTTATTAAAGCATAATAATCCCAGTATGATTTTTCATGATAATTTTTTGTTTTTTTAACAATTTTATAAATATTAGACAAATAACCTGTACCCTGATATGGTTGTTTTGTGATAAGAATAAGGTATTCAATAAGTTTTGGAGCTTCATGTCTAACTGAAGGTTGCATTTGTTCTATTTTATTTATAAGAAAATGTCTTAGATTTTGTAAAAGCAACCAGTAGTCTTTATTTATATTATAATTGTAAGTTATCTGTTCATTTGTTAGTATTTTCCCTTTCTCTATAAGTTGATGCCAAAAGTATAATGATTTTTTCTTGAGTATATTCATTTTAGAGATTTGGGATGTATCTAGAATATTGGGTGTAAAAGCTATAGGGAAAATAAGAAAAATCCAAGAATTAATATTTGGTATTTTGTTTATATAATTTTAGTTTTATTTTCATTAAATTTTAAGCCTGAAATATTTTGAAATTTATTCATGGAGTTAAATAGAGCATTCAAAGACTTAGTGGCATCTGAGAGAGTTAATAGTATGTTATCAGCAAAGAGTTGGATTTTAAGGTTTAACATTTTATTAATACAAATGCCCTTTATGTTATTGTTTGATCTGATTTGATTTGCAAATGGTTCTATGAGGAATGCAAATAACAATGGTGATAAAGGGCAACCTTGTTTAGTTCCCTTTTTGATTGTTATAGGGCCTGATCTATGTGATCCTAGTTTAACATATGCAGTAGATTTTTCATATAGTATCTGGATAAGATTATTAAAATTAGAAGGAAAGTTATATTCGTTTAAAACTAGTTAAAGAAAGTTCCAGTTAACCAAATCAAAAGCTTAATTAATATCTAATAAGATTACATTTAAATCTAGGACTTTGTTTGCTGTAGTCTATTAATGTTAGTATTCCTTTAATATTATCTGAAGTATTTCTTCGTTTAATAAAGCCTGTTTTATCTTTGTTTGATCTTTGTGAATTAAGAAAGGAAGAAAGTGTTTGATCCTATCTGCACATATAGCCATAAACATCTTATAGTCTATATTGAGTAATGATATTGGCCTATATGAGGAGCACTGCTTCTCATCTTTATCTGGTTTGATAATTGGGGATATCAATGAATATTTCCAAGAGGGTGGTATGTTCAAATCTTTCTTGGCTATAAAATATACTTTTAATAGTAAGGATATGGCTCGATTGGGTATTAATTTATACATTTCTGGTAGCATATTGTCTGGGCCAGGTGCTTTATTTGTCTTGAGCTTTTTAATTTGTGATTTTAATTCTGTCATATTGATTGGTTTGTTTATGTCTATTTGTTCTTGTGTTAATTTAATATGAATATTATTTTCTAAGTATTTTTTATATCCTTAGTAGGTGTATCTTGAGTGTTTATGGAATTATCGATGTTAAATTGAAGTCTGAATGCTTCTAAAATATCATTTAGATCTGTAACTCTTTTGTTAGTATTAGGAATAAATATTTATTTTATTTGCTTAGATTTAATTTTTTTTTTGTTCTATTAGTTAACTGTCTCAGGTGTGCTGAATTAGTAGAGTATGAGTTTATTTTTATCTTTTCTAAGTTAATCATAATCTTATGATGTAACAATTTTGCATACTTCTTATTGATTTGTGTAAGTTCTTGAACTTGAGTAGTATTACTCTTTTGTATTTCCAGTTTCAATTTGTCTGCTTTATTTTGTAAGTCTAGCATATCTTTATTCCATAACTTCCTTTTGTGTATGTACCAGGCTAATATTTTTCCATATGTAACTGCTTTTAATGAATCCCAGACATATATTTCTGAAATATCTTCTGTGTAGTTTATTTCTAGAAAGTTTTTGATTGTTTCTTCTTAAAATTCTTTGAAATCTGTCAATTTTGTGATATAGGAAGGTATCCTAGTAATGTGATTTGAATAAAAAGGTGTAAGCTCTATCTCAAAGACTATGGCATTATGATCAGATAAGGGACAATTTAGAATTTTGACTTTGTCAATTTTTGTTATTAGGTCATTGGCAACATATATTCTATCAATTCTAGAGTTAGTTTTATATCTATGAGAATAAAATGTGAAGATTAGTGAGTCTGGTTCTGCAAATTAATTTATATCTTTTAAATATAATGTATCTATAAACTTTAATAGTGCTTTAGAGATAGGTTGTTTTCTTCCTTTAGATTTAGAATCTGTATCTTTTTCATTCATTATACAGTTGAAGTCTCCTGCCAATATCAGGCTACCCTTAGTTAAATGAATTATCTCTTCAAAGTGCTGTTTAAATTTTCTTAATCCTAGTCCTGGGATACAATATAGATTTACTAACATATAGATTCTCTTATTTAATTTTATTGAAGCTAGACAAAACATACCTGATGTATCTTGATGAGCAGTAATTATTTTAGTTGTTATAGTTGAGTTGCGAAGTAGTATAGCTACTCCTCTTTTTTTTTGTTTTGTATTGAGAGTTTATTAGTACTGTGTAATTATTAATATTTAAGTTGTTTCTATCTCTATCTAATAAGTGTGTCTCTTGTAATAAGACTATTTGTGGTTTATGTAAGTTTATGTACTTGAATAGGCTTCTCCTTTTATTACTATTATTTAGACCATTAACATTTATGGATAAACATTCCATTTCCTAGTTATGAGTTTGTTTTATATGTGAGTTTATGTAAATATTGTTTATTCTTAGTTCCATTTTGGATACAGAATTCAAAAAGTTTTTCTTGTATGGTGTTTGCATGTTTCTGAGTGACACCAAAGTGATAAAATAAAAAAAAAAACAAAGAACTTCCAAACTTGTAATTCTTAACCTTAAAAAGCATTCCCTATCACTATGAGGTAATAAACCTCTTTGTTTGGTTAGTGAATCTAACCAAACAAACTTTCTACCCTCACAAATAATATTTGGATAAGTTTTTCTTATCCTCTTAGTTTTTAAATAAAGATAATTGAATAATATATTAAGATAATCTAATCAGCTAAATATATATACATATATTCTTTAATCTTATCTTATTGTAATCCAATAATACTTATTTCTAATCAAGTTTCCAAAAGGTACACATATTTAGACTAAGGTAGTACCATTTCAAAATAATTTAGGGTATTAATAAACATTTTCTCATGTTAAAATCTATAACTGTATATTGCAGACATCTGTTGAAAATTATTACTCTACAATACAGTACCATTGTTGCATAAATGTTTTTAGACTACTCAAGTCTGAAACCAGTGTTTAGATTAGTATTTGCAAAGTCACATTGGAATAAAAACGTGAATAGTTCTGAAACCCCATCATATTTCATGTTTAACATAAACTGAAAATCAATACAATGTACAAGTATATTAATATTTCTTTAGTGGACATTAAATATGTTCCTCTGGTTGCATTTTTCAGTTTTTCAAAGACAATTCCCACGGCTGGAGACAACAAGATCAAAATTTAGACGTCTCCCTTATCTAAAAGACTGCTTATAATGCTGTTACTTGATTGAGTGTTTTGTTGTTAACACTTATATCAATTTTCATAGGGACTTTGTATAATCAGAAAGACACAGTACAGAAGTAAAACTACAATGCACTTGACCACATTTTCAAAGCAAACATCTATGTTTATCACATATTAACTCTTACAGCTTAGACTGACACTTAACCAGTGAGTTTATCTGCTGACAATAAGTGTTGGATATATAATTTTGGCTTACTTAACACTATTAATTTAACCTTATGATTGAATAAAATTTTAGAATTAAACATCAGCAGCTTCTCATTATAGTATTTAAAAAGTATACTGAAGAATATATCAAAAAATGGAAGCTGCTAAGATTATGTATGAAAATGTTGCAGGTTAAAATTCCTAACCCACTTTGCAGTAAATAGACAAAATGTATTTAAACTATGGGGTAATACCTTTATTAAGTCAGAAAGGTGATTAAGAAGCTTATTTTTCCTCTAACATCAGAGGATAGCTATGGTGATCCATGCACTGCAAGAGTATTATTTATCCTGGTAACTGCTTTATGACTGTATATAGAAATATTTAATTCAAATAATTAACTGGCATTACAACAATGTTTCTCAGAAAAAGTTGTTTTATAGTTAATGACTAGATAGAATGCTTCATTGAGAGGATACACTTATAAAATTTCAAGTGCTTTAGCTATAATATAAGTATCCCCTTGAATTAATCCCTGATGAATTTGCTGCTTACTAAACTTGCAGACTAATATTGATGTCTTTTCATGTAGACAATGCTATACATCTATCTGCAGAAAGGTTTGAGAATTACAGTTGCATTGTCAAGCATTTTTGTTTAGACTAACAGTAGCATGATATACCCACATACACTAGTATTGTGTCATTCTTGATAATGCAAAAAGCTAGGTAATATTATAAGAAGGGTGTAGCCACAGCCAGGTAATATAATAAGAAGAGTAGAGCCGCAGTCATTACTCAGATGAGTAAATGGGAACAGCATGAGCCATCTAAGGAAGCATAGCTCACTGAGCACCTGCCACAATGTATATACACAATGCATGGTAACTTAATAATAAATTAGGGTGTGGGCTAAGCCTCTCCCTCTGCTACTCAAATTTGGATTCGGTACAATATGTGCGTAGAACACGGATGCTTCAACAAAGTTCAAACCTATATGGGATATAAATATTGTATAGTTGACACATTGGGTTAAATCCTCTGTTGTTATGTTACTTATTATAGTTGTTTATATGATTATTGCTTTTACTTTCTCTATCTAGTATATTGTACAGTTATTTTAATGTTTGATTTGCTAAATGTACATTTAAACTTCTTATTGCAGCCCATTTGTCCACTTGAGGGCATAGTTTGGCAGCAGGACATTAGTAGTATTTTTGAAGGAGCACTAGTGTGGCAAAAGACAATCCTTAAAATAAACCTGCCCGTTGCTTGACAGTTACTAGTTTCTTTAGAGAATTTGTAAAACAGCAGTGATTCTATTTGCTGATGATTGATTTCTACTCTTTAAACTCTGCTGTATAAAACATAGTAAGGGATAGCGAAAATGTCTGGATAACTAAACTGACAGAAAGACAAGCAGACATATGTCCTTGTCTGTCAAGGTGCTAGAAGATATCAGAAGTCATAAGCTGAAAGTGCTTCAAAAAATAGATCTGTGTATATTTAGATGAATTGCATATATTATTTATGTTTTATTAGAAGGAATTTAGGTTCCTGTATCTTTAAAAGTGAACCTAGCTTATTTCCTGACTAGACGTCAATTAGAAAGAGTCAGGGGATGATGTATACAAGTAAATGTGACAAGCTATAAGGTACTCGAGTTTCTAGTGATATTTGTGGCTGTTAAACTGTCTCGAGAACTAAGCAGGAAAAGGTATGTGTTTTTTTTTTTCCCCCTCTCTTACTTCGTGACAAAATCATGTAGTGTGCACGCGAGCACTCTAGTCTGCCGAGTAGTGTTCACATCTATCAAACTCTGCATTTTAAACATGCTATGCCTTATTTCTTTACAAAAGAAAAGACAACAGGATATCTAAGCTACTTATAAGTGTCTCTCAACTCCGGATGTCCGGAGCCATAACACACTTGACTCATAGCCGCAAAATCACTCACAACATATTTTTGCACTGTACTATATCAATATGTGCGTATGGGTCAAAGACAAAACATCTTTTAAGGCTATTTGAAGTAGTCTTATGATACATCTAAACTGAAATACTTTATTTCAAAACTAACACATTTCTGCCCAGCATTACTGTTTATCCAAACAGGGACATTTTTAACTTATAGAAAGAAATGTTGTCAGGGATGTAACTGATAATAAGTTATATAGCAGCTATTACTATACCTATTAAGCAATATAACCATATATTGATTAAAGTATTATAAGTTAATGAAGACTTTATAAAAAGAAAAGAAAAACAAAAACAAAAAAAAATTGAGAACATTATTATGTGTTGATTACTCTGATTAAAAATATGAAAATAATAAATGGATAATAATGAAAAATAGAGTAATGTTTAAATTATGCTTAGTATGTTAATGTGATTTGAGATAATGTATTTAAATGTATGCTAATTTTGACATTTAAAGTATAATTGAAAACAGTACCTGTTTCGGTGTGACTTGAAGACAGAAAGAACTTTTCTTTTGTTGTTATTATTATTTAAATTTTTACAGAATATAACATATATAAGGTTATTTGTCCTTTCGTTTTTTTTTCTTTTGCTCAACAGTTTTCCAGTTATTTACTTCAGCATTTCTTTTTGGTGTACTAATTGTCCAGTCCATAGATTCTTCATGTGTTAGGATGTTGTTGTTGGTAAGGTATTTTATTGCTGAATTTACTGTTTCGAAGACTTTTATTCCATTTGGTAGAAAAACTCTCAGTTTTGCTGGGAATAAAAGATGGACTTTCAATTGCTTCTTCTTCAAGGTTTTTATTATTGGTAGAAATTATTTTCTTTTTGAAACCACCTTTGTAGAATAATCATTGTCAAATCTTATTAATGAATCATTGTATTTGATGGGAGAGTTTGCCCAAGCATTTCTTAATATAAGATCTTTATCTTGTGTAGAAAAAAGTCTCACAATTATGGATCATGGCTTGTTCTTACTTGGAGAAGAAGTATTTCCAGAAGCTGCTAGTGATCTATGTGCATGTTTTATACCATATGAAAAAGCTTTAGGTATTTTTGTTACATCTGGTATCCAGGTGGTAAGGAAGTTTATCATATTGTCCCCTTCAGATTTTTCTGGTAGACCATATATTCTAATATTATTTCTTCTTGTTCAATTTTCCATATCATCAAGCTTTTCTAGTAAATATGTGTTCTGTTGAAGTAAGAATTCAGTTTGTTGTTCTATTTGGACTCTAGTGTCAATGTAATTTAATGACTGTTCAATAAATGATACCTGTCCTTTCTGCTGAGTAAACATTTCTTGAAGCTGTTCTAGTTGTTGTGAGCACTTTTCTTTAAAAGTATGTATTTTATTGTCCATCTTGTCAATTTGTATTGTAAGTTCCTGTATATTTGTAATGAGAGATTGCAGGTCGTTTTTGAAAGAAGAGTCTTGTGCTGAATTCCTTAGATGACTCATGCTGTGAAGCTGATATTGGTGCTGATTTTCCAGTAATTAATTTGACAGGAATTATTCAAGTTCTGACAATAACATTTTTCTTATAGATGCTCGAAGTTATTAGAAATAAGTTAGTAATAAATATTTCTTCAGATTAAATATTATTTTGTAAAATTCCTGCCAGGAATTGTATTGAGGTAAGAGAGCTGAAATGAAGTACAGCTATCAGTTCAGCATCCTAGCCACGCCCCGAGGTGTGGGTATCCTTGATGAAGATGGATACACCCCCGGCTTTTGTATTTCGGTCCGGGTTCTGGGGCCAAAAGGTTTGGTATGTATTATAGCCTGGTAGTGATGGGGTGCTCTCCGGAGCCTTAAACCAGGTTTCTATTACTGCACAGGTATCAATTCTTTCCATACTGAGGAGTGCCTCAAGTGCGTGCATTTTGAGGTTTAGACTTCTGGCATTGAGTAGCATTACCCTCAGTTTTTGGTTTCTTGTGTTGTTTATGGAGGTGGGTTTGTCTTTTGAGCCTTGCCTAAAAAAGGCACTATGGGGGTGGCAAGAGCCTTAGCCGGTATTCTAAAGCCTAAGGGTGACAGATGCAAGCTGTCTCTGGTGAAGCAACGTGGCTTGTCGAGCATGTCATCCCAGGCTGACAGACACTGGATCCCCTTTGAATGACACCAATAGCTTAGCCAATTGTCAAAATTTATCATTTTATCTTTATACTGTGGCATCATTCTTGGTGAGGGCAAGATGCTACTCAGGGTCAGGGTCATACCGGTTTGGGCTACATGATCAGAGAGCTCCTCTATGTCTCTTTTCATGTAGTCCAGGGAGGTACATCTCAGGTCGTTCACACCAACATGGACAATGACAGAGTCATATTTGTACCTGCTTTGGAGTGACCTGAGTGCTTGTGTTATGTGGCAGATCCTGGCACCTGACAGGCAGCATACAGTAACCTTCTCCTTGTTCAGTCTAGTGAGTGGGACATCAGTGTGCCTGACAATAGAGTCACTTATTACTAGTGTATTGGGTGTGTTATTTAGCCTTAGGGGCTGTGATTGCGTGGCACACTGACGTATGTGATACGTGGTTGTTGTTGGGTGGTGGAGGTTGCTTGGATGTCTGCTTTGGAGGTCTCTGCTGCTTTGGCAGATTTTTGTTTAGAGCCTTCGAGTCTGTTTTTGTGTATTTATGTGTGTTGTTTGCTGGTGCAGATATGACTGGTCTGTATGAGACTGGTAGTGTCGTGCAAGTGTTTCCCTTCTCCTCATGACTGGCTGTTCCAGTCTTGGGTTGAGAGAGCTTAGCCTCCAGTTTGGCTGTATAGTTGCATCTCTCACATACATTTGTGTTTGTTGGAAGGAGGAGAGGATTGTTTGTGTACATGAGGCAATTGTAACATTGCCTCAAGATGCCCAGATTCACCAGCTGGACTGGAGAGTACACCTGAAACTTCCCTTTGGACATGCCTGACCAGATAAAGTGAACTGTTTTCCTGATTGTCCGGTAGGGATGAATAGGGAGTCCTGTTCTTATGTATAGTATAGGAGGGTGTAGTGCTAGCATTTATTAGTGCTTATTAAAAGATTTGAGCAAGTGCTGGTCTGTAAAAGGAAAGGTTTGAGTGCTTTGGTTGAGAGTTTGACTATTTAAAATCTTTTTAGGTCAGTGTAACACAGGTGAACAGATACACACTTAAATATGACAATAGCAAATAAGAGCAAACAAATTTAAACATATTAACCAGTTAACCTATTAGTAAAGCTCAGAACAGAACCCTGTTCCAGCATTCTTTAGTCACACAACTTCTAACTGCAAACTCCTGCCATTAGGGTGCAGGGGAAGCCTCTCCAAAAATATGGCTTGGATTAGTGTTCAAGTTATACAAACAAAACTATATTCAGCAGGTCAGGATGTAGTGTATGCAACAGCAAACAAGGAGTACCAATGTCACAAAACTCAGTTCAAATGATCAGTCACAACGAGCCATTAACCAGCAATTTCTAGCTCAGAATGGCATAATCTAGCCTCTCCTCCTACAACAGTTCAGATCACAAACCTTCTTAATGTAAAACAACTGGCCTGAAGCCCATGTGCTTAAACAAACAGGCTTAGCATCACAGACTTACATCAGGCTATTAACAATCAGTAATACATGTAGCAGAATAAATGCAATTGAGTCATTGTAAGAACAGGCCAGGCAGTGAAAGTAAATTGAAGTAATACAGTTGGAATAGGCAGAAATACAGTAAAATGTTTTTTGTTAATAGGTTACATGGGAAGGGATGAGACACAATACTTTCTGATTGAAAAATGAAAGGGGGTGGGGTGGGTCCCGCCAAATGATCTCTGTCTACTCAGTGGGATAAGCTTATGAGATATACCTGGGAGATGTGTTCAAAATGAGATTTGTAGTAGGGATGGCCAAGTCACAAGCCAACAAATATTTGAACACAACAAGGAGGAACCCTTACAATTCCAACAGAACAGAAAACTTTTAACTAAACAAATGCAATACTGGAATAAGATACAAAATAGATGTGACCAAAGCTTAACTAAAGAGCTTCAAATCAACATTAAATGTAGAGATGACTGATACTCAGAGCACTACACAACACAGAAACACTTCAGCTAACTACATATATTTGTAATTAAGAGAGCAATGCTGTATCTCAGCTACTCACACTACTTAACTGCTGCTATTCACATGTTTCAAAGGAATTCTTTGGTAACCTTTGTTAACAGACCCTAGCCAAGACCTGTTAAAAGTACAACAGAACAGAATACCTGTAACCAAACAACTGTACTACTATAATAACATACAAAATACAAGTCATCAAAGCTTAAATACTAAGCTTCAAATCTAAATTACATGCAGTGATGACTGATACTCAAAGCAATGCAGACCACACAAACATCAGACAGATATACCATATTTCCATATATATGTAAACAATGTCACATTTGCCTTGTTCCTATGTAACATGCAAAGCTGTTTGTGTGTGACAGGTCTGAAAGTAATAATCCACATTAATGCTGTGTTATCTCATATTACATCAGTGTTTCTCACCTGCCTTAATTTCACAGGCTAACAGCAAGTAACATACTTTTCTGTGTCAGGTGTACATATCTGTCTGATGTGTGTGTAGCACTGGAAGTCATAACACAGTTAAATACTTTTTCAGTTTCAACTTAGTAATCATAATCAACCTAGTAATTATTTATGTTTCAAGGCAATACAACAACCTGTAGCTGTAGACATTTATGTCTGATGGATACACTGAAACTAAGGTAACACATTTGTAAAACAAGTACAGCTTATTTACTTGATGTTTTGCAACTCATGTCTGTATGTTTGAGGCTTCCAGCTTCTACTATTAATACACATATGTGCACAGCTAATACTTGATATACATTTCTGTTCTTTATCAGTGTGGCACACTATGTTTACATTCTTGCAACTCAGTCATACCTCTCAACCTGTTAGAGCTAGACATCTGGACAAAGGCACAAATAAATGGGGGTCAAAGGCCCAAATATAGTGACACTTTATAAATATTGCTGTTACATACTTAGACAGTTGATAGCAAAGTAGGTTTTGCTTTCACAGGAATACTCTGAAGGATATGACATCTGACATTCAAATGTATGCTATAATGTTATGACTTCAGTCTTTAATGATTTGCCAGTGAATTGCCAGACAAAACACAAATATATGAGAAAATGACTACAAATATGAGGCAAACATGTGGTCAGTCTGCAAAACTCTGGACAGTTGAAAGGCATGAGCTCAGTATATAACATACAGTTAAACACATACTTCTGCATCAGTTGGTTACTATGCGCATTACCTGTATGGGTCTCTTAAATTTGTAAGACAAGCTTATGTATCATAGTGATATTCACAAGTGACTTATGAATATTTACAACATCCCAGGTAGCTGACCTGGCAGTGTCACAGTCAGTATTGTACAACAGATACTCCAGTAGTAGTCATATGTGAGCTGACCTTTGCTGGGGTGACTCAGGGGCCAGAGCTGTGATCTATGTCATTGCAGACAGAGCCATCAGGGATGGCCATAGGTGCTGGACAGCAAAATGTCAGTCCAGCAAGTCTTGTTGAGGCATATTGTTTAACTTCCTATTTCCCATGATTGCATTCCCCCCATCTGCATTTCATTACATGCTTAATTGTTTGAAATACCTGTTATAGTGCTGTAGTATTTTCTCAGAGAAATCCACAAGTGTTGCTTTCCATATTCACAGTCTGTCTTTCCAGAAAAAGGGTTCAGACCCATTTTGCATAGGCAGCAGCTTGCCTTTTGTAGGTAATGCTCATGAGCAGGTGATGACCTGTGTCTCCCACTTGCTAATTGCATCCAGAACAGCTGTGTTGTCTTTCCACTAGCCAATAGCATAGCAACACAGTGCTATAATTAAGCCCTTCATGTGGGCCTTCCCCCTTTTCCTTGCTTGTGAGGAGGACATTATGGAGGTGTGGGAGCTACAACATCACAGAGGGTATGAGGAAATACTGTCCACTGTTTGGAGTGATGTGCTATGCTCACAGTTTTGCATGCTATCTGTGCATACTGGTCAACCTCTTAGCACAAGAGATGTGGAGAAAGCCCAACAAAATGGTGGACAAAGTTCCAAAATTAGGGACAGATTGTAAGTATTGCTGTTATACAGTTAGACACTTGCTAGAGTAACAGGGTTTGTTTGGACACAAGTTTTCTGTGTGATTTGAAGTCTTAAACTGATATGTATATGACATACCTCTCAACTGTCCAGATTTTTGTAGAATGGCCAGGTGTTTGGCTCTTATTTTTGGTGTGTTCCTCATACAATTTTTTTTTGACAAATCACTAGGATGATCTGAGGACTGAAGTCACTAAATAATGACATCTGTTTGTGTTTCAGACTTCATATCCTTCAGAAAATGTATGTTAAAACAAACCCTGTCACTCCAGCAACTGTTTAAGTTTATAGCACTAATATTTAAAATATGTCCCTATTTTTGGGCCTCTGTCCCACAATTATGTCAGGATTTGTCCAGATTTCTTGTGTTAAGAGTTTGAGAGGTATGGTATATCATTATTTACTGACTTCATTCCTGATATCATCCCAGTGATTTAGCAGAATCCCAGAAATGTTATGAGGTAGAGACCATAAATATGAGTCTAAGACCTGGACATTATGTGGAAATCTGTACAGTTAAGAGTTATGTATATCTGGCCATTGTTAACAGACTTTCAAGACTGTGTAGCAGTGTAGTGTATAAATGTTTGTTGGGCTGAGTAGGGAGATGGGCAGATGTGAGTGTCATTGATCCTTTTCTATCGGACTGTGCATGCTGCTACAGTTACTGGTGATCTGTGAGCTATGTATGTAGGGGCAGACTGAGACATGTCCCTTAAAACCTCAGGATTCTGAGTACACTGTGATTTGGGGCAGTATCTATAGGAGTAGTGTGTGACTGGCAATCAGGATATGTTTGTTAAAACAGTCATTATACTGTAGAGGTCACTTGGCTTACTGTTATGTTGCTTTGACTGTAGTGCAAATGGTTCTGGATAGACAATTTCTCACCAATGTCTGTTTTTCCCTACAGTTACATCCCTGTAGTGCAGGATATATTTGCAAATGCATCAACAATTCCCCAGAGCTGATTTGGTGTAGTGTTGTGTTCCTCTGACTGTAGTTCAGCAGGTGCTGGGTGAAATGCTTGGCAGCTTAGTGTTTTTCCCTAATGTTACATGACTGCACTCATACCTCTCAACTATCCCGATTTTCTTAGAATGTCCTGATGTTTGGCTCATATTTTTGCTCTGTTCCCCATAACTGTTTTGGATTTTTGACAAATCACTTAGATTATGTGAGGATTGAAGTCACTAAATAATGAGAAGCATTTGGGTCTCAGACTTGAAATATTTTAATAAATATATGTTATAACAAACCGTGTTACTGTAGCAATTTTCTAAGCTTATAAAATCAATATTTAAAATATGTCTCTATTTTTGGGCCTTTGTCCCCCCACTTTGTCAGGTTTTGTCCAGATCTGTTGCACTAAGAGGTTGAGAATTATGGCTGCACTATCTATATATATATAGGTTTACTATCATTATGTCGAAAATTTTTAAAAAAGTGTACTTATCAGCAAAGTGTTTCGCCAAAAGTATACAATTCCGAACGTTCCTAAAGTCGAGAAACAGCTGTTAATGTTGAAAATGTCGCGAGCAACATTTTCAACCCATAACAGCAATCCCAACCTTCCCTTAACTCCCTAACTAGTCTAAACTCACATCTATGCAGGGGGGAAAGCCCCCCTGTGCCCCCCACATCCCCCAACTTAATATTCCAACTCTGAGATCGCACTGCAATGAGGAAAGGGATGCATGATATATTTACTGAAGCATTACTAATTCTCAAAGCCCTTTTGGACTAGTGGTAGTTGCTGTGACTGGAGTGCACAAGGTCTTGGCTTCAGGACCTGCCAGTGCTGCGTTTTTTTTTGCTGGGTAAAACAGAGACTGAATGAGTTAGAGTAGTTAAAGCAGTTTTAAGCAGGTTTGAGTGGGTTTGTGTAATGCTAAGAGGTGCCAAGAGGTGCTTAGTCCTGCTTGGCTCCATTTAGCGCTGCTTATTCCCGCTTAAACTCACATTAATTTCAAAAAAAGAAAAAAAGGTGATAGGAAAGTGGTGAAATGGTGGCATGCAGAAGGAAAAAACTATTTGAAAGGCAGCTAGGGATATGCAGGATGGGTGTAGGAAAGGACCATAGCTCTCCATTTCTTCTGCAGCAACAGCTGTGAATGATGTGGACAATTTGGAATTTAGTGCCTCACACCACACAGAGAGGGGTGTGGGTGACATACATTGCTTGAGTAATTCAGGGATAAATTGATTGAAGTCAGTGTACTTTGGGGTGAAATGGAGAGCTATGTATGGGATGTGTTTTTTTGGTAGGGGCACAGATGCTCCATCTTTTTTTTAAGGTGAGAGCGGGATGTTGGGGAAGGTTGTAGGTACATTTGGGGAGGTAAGTTGAGTAGGAGAGGTTGCTTTTGCAGACAGCCAAGACAGACAACACAGCAGATAGGGGCAATGTATGACACATGACAGGGGTAAACACCTTGGATGGGAAGGGCGGTTGATAATGAGAGGCCCATGAATCCCCAGAGGGAAACAGTGGGACTGAGGTCTCCACCCATGGACAATCACCATTGCCCCTTCATGGCCCTGAACGTGGCTGTACTGGGGGCTGCACAACAGGGCAGCCTGTCCCTTGAGTTGTACCAGACTGCCCTCAATCTGGATCAGGCATCCATCCAAGTCTGTCTGGATGACGCTGCACACCATACCTTGGAACTTTTTGTGGGTGACAGGTTCCTCTCCACACCCACACCTGGGAGGGATGGGCCCCATCCCCGGAGGCGGTTCTACCCGAGTGTGGTTCAAGACCAGCGGAGGAGACAGTTCCAAGTTGGGACCCAGATGTGCTGGGGCTTGCTGCCATGGCAAGATGAGGTGGAACAGGTGGATCCACTAGGATCTGCCTTCCCAAATGTGCTTTGGTGTTGCGGTTTTCAAAATGTATTGGTTAGTCATGAACAATGCATTTCAAGATTAGTTATAGCAGCATGCATGGGTGTTCCAATTAACCCAGAACAATAAAAGTGAAACAATTGCATAGTAAACGGAACACATGCATAAATGGAATAACAGTCAGCATTGTAACAGCATGCCAGTTACATTTATGGCAACAGGCCACCAACAATGGTATTAGAACAAGGTATATTAACATGCAACCCATTAAATATATAAACAATAATAGAACACAAGTCCCAACATTAGGTTTTGAGAACAATATACCCATATATGAATAATAATAATTGATGCAGATAAGGGGTGGGGGTGAGAGAAACGTCCATTAACAACTGTATAGGGTTCTATATTTCACAACAGTACTGCTCAATACTCTACAGGTCTGCCCTCACTTTACATCTACCTATGGGCCATAGCTTCTGTAGCACATACATAACTGTTAAACTGTCAACCTGGAATGGTATGGACCAATCTGTGACAACTCTGGGTACATGACTAGAGGGGACTAGTACATGTCAGAATTACATATATGACGGAGAAGGTGTATCCTGCACTGATGTTGTGTGAGTGTGCTACTGGCATACTTCACATGGATTCATATCTGTGTCCAAGGTTATTGGCAGCAGTGACTACTAGCCATGACAGCATGACACTTGAGAGACATGTACCAGGATGAATGCATTGTATATGTACCTATCCTGCTGTCATTTGCAGGCATGGGTTGGACAGTGGAACAGGTGTACATGGTTTATTAGTATACCCTTCCTACAGCTACTACAAACATTTCTTTACCTATAAGACCTGTAGAGAACATATCTGTTAACACTACCTGATTGCTTCTGCAAATATTCAAGATTACTTGAGTGTAAATATCCACAAATCTTAGTACCACTCCCTGGATTCAAACTATGGTCTAGGTGTGCAAAAATGAATGACAGAGCTAGTTCTCATCACACTGAGCTATTGGGGAACTGCTGTTTCATGTTTGACTGAATTCTGCCTAATTCTCTCTTGAGTAGACAGTCTGACCTTGTAATCTAAGTGTAGTGTCACCAAAGTTTGAACATACAAACCTGAGATTCATGCATGACAGATAGTATATGGTGTATTAATCCTTTGAAATAATAAGATCCGGAATGCAAAGGTTAACACAAGGCAATGCTGCAGGGGATGCAGTATAATACATTACATATTCAAGGTTCAGATCTTAGTGCAGGACATTTTTATATCTTGTTTTACAGCTCCACAATCTACAGTTTTGCATAACAGCTGGTTATCAGAACAACCTCAGTCAATACATGCTGTCAAAGCCATATTTGCTGTGAAGCACTTGTACACATTCTATTTCTTCAACAACATACCAGATTAATCACAACAGTTTGTGGTATAAATCTTTATTTGAGTAACATGACACAGTGCTTTATTACAGTTCAGATTCTACATTCAGTAGTACTGCATATCCTGTAGATCAATATTGGTCTGACAAACTATTTATTCAGTAAACTCAGAACACACTATACCTACTGGCAGTAAACAATGTACTCCTTCTTATTTATTGCACTATATACTGTAAGATAGATCTGTACTCACCACACTCTCAGCATAGCTTTGTCAGTCTGTCTGCATAGGCCTCCACATTGCTAGCTCTCACCTCTGTAGCTATAGGGGAAGAAAACAACCATTATGCATACCTGTCTATCTCATACTCAGGCTAGAATTTGGTACAGCTATGAGTGAAATACTTACAAACTACTGGGGTATTGCTGTCTCGAGCATCTTGGATCCATTGGGCCAAGAGTTCCCCCTTCCTCTGCTAAGGTTGGCATAGTGATGTCATACCTGCTCACCAGTTTGGGGAATTCCAGTGGCACTAATGAGGTCATGTGCCAGATGGTCCCAGGCTTCATATTTGTATTAGGAGCCCTGGTACTGGCCCTGCAGCAGTTTGTCATCATGGTGTTGCACAAGGAGTCCAGCCATGGATCTGGACTTCAAAATGCCCCACCACTGTGCCCAAAAGTGTGCTCCCTCTCCAATTCCAGACACAGCTCCTGCAGTGATCAAACTACAACAGGTTCTGGCTGTATTCCCACTTGTGTTACTTAAATAAGGTCATATTCCCACCCTTTGCTGTTATTGGATCATTTTCAAAAATGCTGAGCTAAGGTGATCAATGTGCAAACCCACTAAGCTGAGTTGATCTGTGCTTAAAGTGGCAAATGCTATGCAGTGCTTAGCAGTCCACAAATTGGCTTAGCTGAGCTGAATGGCACTTAGTATTATACTTTCTAAGCAATGCTCAGACCAGCTAAGCAGTGCTAAAGACTGTTAAGCATTACTCAGTTTTCACTTCATAAAAAAATTACAGAATGGACATTAATTATTCATTAATGATATATTATTAGGTGTATATATTTTACTTTACATTATATACCCCTATGTGTTTTGATTACATTACCTTGGGGTGTGACTGTACGGTATGGGACACTTGTGTTTACATGGGGGATTTCACATCATATATCCACTAACACTGCAATTTTGGACCTGCTACACTATCCTGGTTAACAAATATCAATTACTACCTCATTTAAAAAATAATATTAACAATGCTTTCCCATGTAAAAATGAACAGCCTATCTTAATACTCAAACCATGAACTACTGCACGGACAGTCAGAACTGTAACCACTACACTAAGTCACCATTAAAGATTTATTTCAGCTATACATTTGTATTTAGTTCAATAACATGTTTAAGCAATGCTGAGCAAAACACCACAAATCACAAACCTGCTCAGCTATGCTTAAACTTCACTTATAATGGGAAAAAATTGAATATAACCACTTTAATTAGATATATTACTACTAATAATAATCAGTATTTGGTAATGCACAACCTGTCATTCTATCAACTTTCAAAGTGTGTCTGAGCAATATTTTAGTAATATCCCCTATTTTGGGACCTTTGTCCCATGTTTATTTATTGGCTTTATCCAGATTTCTTGCTGGGAGAGGTTGAGATGTGTGTCTGAGGACATAATTTTACTGTAAAGTGCCATACGGCACTTTTACAATGGAGGGGGTGTATTACAGTTACTGTTGGACACCCTCTGCATTGCATTCCATTCACAGATCCTGCTTTTAGAGTCCATGGACACTGACAGCATTGAAATGTGCCATGCAGCAATTTGACAATGCAGGGGGTGTGTTACAGTTCCTGTCACACACACTCTACATTGCATTGCATTATATTAATTTGCTTTCAGTGTCTGCAGACACTAAAAGCATTTAAAAAGTGCCATATGGCACTTTGACAGTACAGGGGGTGTGTCATTGATCTGCAAGCACTACTGCAACATGCATCCTGCACTCATTCAGTATTCGTGTCCACAGATCCATCTCAGTAGCATGCCTTCATTAGTATGAAAAGAGTGCTGCTGAAAGGGGGATGCAGATGCTAACACCATTCACTCCATGTAGGTATACCACTGTTCCTACACGGAGTTTATTGAATCTGTGGGACTCTCTAGAACTAGAGGTTTTCAGTATTGTCTTGGAAGTGGTTTATGACTTCCAGGATCTGCAAAGATCTGAGAAAAAGCCTTTTGTATGCATTTTCACAGGTAGATGCTAAATGCTACTAGCTGCATCAATGGCTGTTTTTCACCTGGGATAGATTCAAATGACAATAAATGATGTCATTCTGCAAGCTATCCCTGCAGTAATATTTGAGATATTAATTTAAGGACTTTCTGAGAGATACTTAGTATTCTATATCTTGTCTTTGACCTGACAGCATCAGCTGGAAGTCCCATTCACCACATCTGCCTTGCTTGCTCTGTAAGTAAGTTATTAGGGTACAGTAATTTCTCTTAGATACAGTCAGGAATATAACAAAGCTTAATTTAGATGTTTTTCTTTATTTATTTCATACTGTCCTGCAATGTTGTTTTAAATATTTCCTGTGGTTTGGAACACTTTTATTATTTATTATTAAATATAATTAAACCTTTCATTGTGGCTGATATTTATGAGACATATTTAAGTTCTGAGAGTACTTGCATATTTATTTGGTGACACTCTGTAGGCCACTCCTAATAGCCATGCTCTTGATCAAACTACCATTTGTATTAACAGTAACATTACACAATAAGACTGGACACCCTTTGTTAAGGGTCTTAAAGGACCTGATAAGGAGTTGGCTGGTGGCAGTAATAATTACCTTATAGTCTGGGCAGAAGGGGCATAGCTAGTAAACCTGTGCCAGCCTTTCCCAGGTGTGTGTGTGTGTGTGTGTGTGTGTGTGTGTGTGTGTGTGTGTGTGTGTGTGTGTGTGTGTGTGTGTGTGTGTGCGCGCGCGTGTGTGTGTGTGTGTGTGTGTGTGTGTGTGTGTGTGTGTGTGTGTGTGTGTGTGCATAAATCAAACCTCAAAGAGTATGTGTGTCAGCTACTTGGGCAGGGACATGAAGAACTGGTTGGACAGAGAGGGTGTTGGGGAGCTTGGCTTGGCTTGGCCACTCAGCTGAGATCTCAGCTCTATAGCTGTGCCAGTGAGAAGTCTTATTGGGGATCTGGAGAAACAGGGAGAAACCATCCCCAGACTGACTGTGGTTTCTGTGTGGTCTTAAGGGAAATTGCACTTGATGCAGAGAGCTGCATCTGGAAATACTGTGTGTGTGCCTGTCATCCTCCCAAGTGCATGTCCCCCACTGGTGCTAGTGGTGAGGATTGAGGCTCCTTGATTACTGTTGCCAGTGGTGGGGCATCACACCCAAGATGTATAAATGACCAAATTTCTTGAACTTTAAAACCCAGAGTAGTTACAAAATTATCCTGTATGTAATATCTGTTTATCACAATGTCCAATTTTGCCCTTATTTTCAGAGTTGGTCTCTTTTTTAACAGTTTCACTTACAGTTAGTTGCTGCTCTGCTTTTTTGCCTGTTGTCACTGTTACATGTTTTACTTACTGCCATACTTGCTGCTACAAAACCTAACACATGCTCAGTTTGTTGCTGCTTTCCTCTTTTACTTTCAGTCACTGCTCTATAAGGTTTTACTGCTGCATTCTCTGCTGCCACATCTCCTGGCTCCTTTTCCACATTACCATCATCAGCTCTTCCAAAAAACAATGATCTGTTATCTCAGCCCATGAAACAGTAGAACTGCCACCTGGATCAACCTGCTTGATTATTTTTAACAGAATGTCATCTGCAAGCACTCCTGATGCCAGTTCCATTATCTGCACCACTCCAACAGACTCACTTCCTTCTCCATGGAGACAGCTAAATGCTGCTCATTTGTAAAATCCACCATACAAAATCTTTGTTTATATTCTGAAGCTCCATATCATTTTTTTTCTCCAAATTCTTACTTTCCACCTCAAAACTGTCCATAGTTTTTTTCTCCTCCTTCATGCTGCTACTTCCCTTAGGCCTTCTTCATGCTGTTGCAGAGCCTTCCAGTGCAATCTAACAGCTCCATAAAGTAGGGAGAGTTCCCTGATGCACTAGCCAAATTTCCCCTAGAAGTATAAATACAACTTTGGGTTTCCACTGTCTACTACCCTAGTTGGACTAACTCAGTCAACAAAGGATAGATAGATAGATAGATAGATAGATAGATAGATAGATAGATAGATAGATAGATAGATAGATAGATAATATCAAACAATATAAAAACAAAATAATCCAAATCACCTAAAGATGATGTCTCACATAAGGTCATCTCTTACCTCAGCTGGAAATGTGTCTATAGTTGATCAGAGGGGAAAAGAATGTTCAAAAGGTCAAGCAAGAGACTTGATTGCCTAGGAATGTAAATAAATAAATACATAAATAAATAAATAAAGTGATATGCTCACACATTGTAAAGAAAGCATCCATGCATCATTTTGGGGGGTGAAAAATACATCTCAGTTAGGGTTTCAGAAAACTGACTGCTTTCACGTTCATAATGATGTCTAAACAAATTTATTTTTTTTATCATTGTTGACATACCCATACAGATACATTGTAGATATACTGTAAGCACATACCTCAGATTTTGGTCATCAGCCTACAAATGAAGACATGACCTTTGTGACAAAAAATTACAATCCTGAATCCTATGATGTTAATAGTTTGTTGTGACATATGTTTATAGTAGGAATGATGAAAGAGAAGAACACTGATAAACAATTTATTCTACTGAAATTGTAGACTAGATGCAAGTAACTTTTTTCTTCACTCAACTGATAGTTATAGATGAGTCAAATAACTATATCCCCATGGAAACTGCTAATGCACTTCTAGTGAGAATGGAAAACGTCTGAATGTGGTTGGGGGTGAAAAGCAACAGCTGATGCATGGGGATGTACTTTTGAAACAACAATTTTCCAAAAACGAATGCTACTTTTCTCAGAGATAATCATGGTCAACCAGTCTTCCTGAAAAAGAAAACACCAGCACTGAGAATATGGCATAACTAACCATGTTATTGAAAAATATCTATGGGCTATTTGGCATTAAATCTGCAGTACATGGTTGGAGAGTTTTGTTCTCCAAATGATGCTTTATATGATATGCATGGACTTTTTTAATTCCATGACTAACACTATTATATTTTGCACCGCCAAGTGTCAATAGGGGGATTGCAGACAATGGGAGTGTGAATGTCTCTCAAGAGATTGTGGGCATGATTACTTGTGGGAAACAGCCCCCTCTCCCAGTACCAGTGTATAAGAGTGTGGGCATGGTTACTGGTGGGAAACAGCTTCTCTCCCAATACAAATGTATAAGAGTGTGGCCATAGTTATTGATGGAACACAGCAGAATGTAGGGTTCAGTTGTTGAAAATGCTGTCTGCAATGATGTTTTTGTCATTGTCTCTTCAGTAGCTGATTTCTCAATGATAACAGTGTAAAGTAAGCTTCATTGTGGTTTACGTCAGAATGATCTGCTCACACCTTTTACCATGTAGCACATAACATTCCCTCCGTCTGAGCTCCATAGAAAAGTAGAAGGCTAAGGAGTTGTGATTCATCACTGTGACATAGCAGAAATTCCCTGAGGCTGCAAGAGCAGAATACGTTTTTTCACATTTATTTCATTGAATTGCACTCCTTAATGCTTATAGTTTTGCTATACAGCCAATCTTCTACCATTTTGCACTGTTATACAGCTTTTTTTACTGTTTCACTGCATTGTGTACTGTTTTATACTGTTTAATTGTATTTTCATTGCTAGATAGTGTTGCATTACTGTAACTGGATTTTTATTAAATTACTTAACTGTAAACTGCTTTTTCATACTGAGAGTTGTGTTTTCTGTTTGTGGATGCTCTATCTGTGCATTTTTCTATGGTTTCTATGTTCTAATCAGGTAGCATAGCCTAGATAGAGGCCTGCTGTATCCAGACCTTACTGTTTTGCTTGTTGAGTTTCCTGTGTTTCTGGAAGCCATCTTATGCTTATAGTGGCTTGTCTTCTCTGTTAGTGAGAGTAACAGGGCTGCCTGACTTTCTCTAGCATGAATGACTGGTTGAAAGTGCAGGGGCTAGCAGGATTGGGTAGTAATTCGAGCTTTTAGATTCTTCCATCTTTTCTGGTATTTAAACCCTATATCTGCAGGGGGCTGTGCTTGTTTTTACCAGACTGAGGTGTGGTGATTCATCACTGTGACATAGCAGAAATTTCATGAGGCTCCAAGAGCAGAATATTTTTTTTTGTATTTATTTCATTAAACTGCACTTCGTAATATGTATAGTTGTACTATACAGCTAATTTACTACATTTTGCACTGTTATAAAGCTTTTTTTACTGTTTCTCTGGATTTTTGTACTGCTTTATACTGTTTTAACTGTATTTTCATTGATAGTGTTTCATTGCTGTAATTGCATTTTTACTGAATTACTTAACTGTAAACTGCTTTTTCATACTGAGAGTTGTATTTTCTGTTTGTGGATGCTCTATCGGTGCTTTTCTGTGCATTTTATATAATGTTTCTGTTTTCTGGTCAGGTGGCATAGTCTGGATGGAGACCTGCTGTATCCAGGCCTGGTTGTTTTGCTTGTTGAGTTTCCTGTGTTTTTGGCAGCCATCTTATACTGGTAGGGGCTTGTCTTCTCTCTTAGTGAGAGTAACAGGGCTGCCTGACCTTCGCTAGCATGAGTGACTGGTTGAAAGGGCAGGCGCTAGCAGGACTGGGTAGTAATTCGAGCTTCTAGATTCTTCCATCTTTTCTTTTATCTAAACCATATGTTTGCAGGGTGTTGCACTAGTTTGCTCACCGCTCACTGCCACTGTGCTGTTTTAACCCATTGTGAGGTATCTCGGTTACATTTTTTTCCCTTATCAGCACTCCTGTATAACCGGTGCCCTCCCTTGCAGCTACTGTGTTGATTTTATCCAGCCCTACACACACCTATTGGTACTCTATTCTGATTGAACCCACTCTACCTTCCATGACCTCTCTTCCACAGATTCTGACAACCATGAACGGACAATTTCCTGTGGTTTCTCCTTCTAGTCTGGTTGATATGGGCATTCTGAGACAGTGTAGCAACTGCCTCATGTACACGGTCAATCCCCTTCTTCTATGACCTAGAAACACAATATGTAAGAGATGCAGTTACATTAGGAACTTAGAATCCTTGCAGTCTCAGTCACAAGCCAGTATGTCTGGCACTGAGAAGGTTGTCTGAACAAACACCACAAACACCACACCTCTAACACCACCAACACCTGTATAGTACATTCCTATATATATGGAAGTTCTCAACAAAAACATACCTAAACAAAAGAGACCTCCAAGGTAAAAGCACAAATGCACATCACAACCCACCGCACCCAGCACCACACATAGTACACTTGCCTGTGTCTCACAGCCTCTAAGGCCCAGCCATAAATCCAACATACTAGTCATAGGAGACTCTATCATGAGACAGACAGATGTGCCCCTCACCAGGCTAGAGAAGGGGAAAGTCATGTTAAGTTGCTTGTCAGGTGGTAGGATCTGCCATTTCACTCATGCATTCAAGTCTCTCAACAACAGGTACTGTTCTGACTCTGTCATAGTCCATATTGGTGTGCATGACTTGAGACGTACTTCTCTGGACTATGTGAAGAAAGACATGATTGAGCTCGCTGAATATGTGCCCCAGGCAGGTATGTCATACCCTTAAGCAGCATCCTACCGTTGCTCAGAATGATGCCTCAATACAAACAGAAAATGACTGAATTTAACAATTGGCTTAGTTTCTGGTGTCATTCCAAGGGGATCCAGTACCTGACATCCTCAGCGGACATTATTGACAGACCATGATGCTTTGCCAGAGATAGCCTTTATCTGTTTCCCCTGGGCTTCAGGCTTTTGACAAAGGTTCTTGCCTCCCCATAGTGCCTTTTCTAGGCAAAGTTATGAGGACAAAATTGCCAACATGAAACATTCTTCTAAACAATATTTAACAGTCATGCTGCTAAATGCTAGGAGTCTTAACATGAAACTGCACTCATTGCAAACATTCCTCACCCTGGAAGATGCCAACATTTGTTCAGTCATTGAAACCTGGTTCAAAGCTGTGGAGAGCACCCCAGCCTTACCAGGTTACTTGCCCTACCATACTTTCAGACCCCAAATAGAGGGCTACAAAGCCAAAGGAGGTGGAGTTTTAATATTTATCAAAGACATACTACACACCTCCAGGCTGGTAAAACAGTATGATGCACAGGAAACACTCCAGATGCAGTTAACTGTTGACAAAACACCTATTCAAATCATAGCTAGCTACATCAATCCATCAAGATTCAACCCTCTACCCTGATCCTGGGTGATTTAACTACCCAACCATAGAGTAGAAGGCCTATTCTAGCTCAAACACAAACACCCAGAGATTCTTCGACTTTGTCAGTGCCAATGCATTGGATCAGCTGGTCTACACCCCCACAAGAAGTAAAAATATTCTGGACCTGGTACTAACCAGAATGAGTAGCAACTGTAGCACCACTACAGTGACATCTCCCTTGGTAAGATCTGACCATAAAGCAATTACTTTTGAAGTCACCATCTCCCCTGACCTCCTCCCCCCTTGCCAGGGTTGAACAAGAAAACTTTTCCAAAGCTGATTACAACCTCCTGAGACCAGGTATAATCAGTTTCACAGCCATCATCCCTTCAGTTAGAAAAAGCACTAATGTCCAAGCCTACACCAAAAAATATATGAGCACCTATATAGCTGCATGGACTCAGCAATACCTGATAAAATCAAATTATCTTCCTCAAGGAAGAGTAAACCTGTATGGTGGACAGCAGTAATACACAGACTCTATAATGAAAGGAAAAAAAATGCTGTCCAGGACCAAGAAGGAGCAGATGCCAAATTGGAAGCAATTTCTCCTTTGTATGAACAAACAAATAAGGTCACTGGTGAAATACTCTGATGCTAACTTTGGGTCCAGATTGGCCACATCCACTAAGGACAGTCACAAGGCCTTATTCACATATGTCTGCAATCTCAAAGATAACTCCCAACTCTGCTCTGAATTAGTGGTCAAGAATACCAAATACATACACAAATGACATAGATATAGCCAACCTGCTGGCAGACAAGTTCAGTGAAAACTTCACCCCCTGTCCCCCCATCAGTAAACCAAGACATCCCCAGCACATGCCCTCCTCCATTCATCACCTGGGAGCAGGTCATTAATGCCCTCTCAAAGGCAAATAATACAGCCTCCGTGGGACCTGACAACATCCCTGGCTGTGTCCTACATGTACTCAGGCAAGAGCTGTCAGCACCACTATGCACCCTATTTAACTCAAGCCTGTGCACCAGTTTCATCCCAGCAGAATGGAGAACAGCCACTGTCATCCCTCTACACAAAGGTGGAGCCTCCACTGACCCAGGCAATTATAGGCCCATCAGCCTAACTAGCCTGTTCTGCATGGCCATGGAATGCATTATCATGGACATTATAAACAAGGACATTGCCAACCTCCAAATGCTTGAGCCCACACAGTTTGATTTTGTCAAAGGTAGATCATGCATGTTAAACTTGGTCGACAGTCACCAAAGCCATGGATGAGGAGAAGACAGTGCACACCACCAACCTTGACCTATCTAAAGCCTTCGACACTATTCCCCACTCAGGCTTAATAGATAAACTCTGCCAGCTAGGCATCAACCCATATGTTATCAGATGAGTAGCTAACTGGCTCACTGATAGAATCCACTCAGTCAAAATAGAGGAAGTCACCTCTTGTAGTAGACCCGTAACAAGTGGCATACCCCAAAGATCAGTCTTGGGGCCTCTACTGTTTGGGATATACTTTCCTGAGGTGCAAGCCAAAACCAGTGATCTGTGGCTGACCAAGTTTGCAGATGACTGCAAGCTAGGCCCTGTCATTAATTCCCATAGTGATCGAACATCTTCCATGAGGGCCTCACACAAACTGGTGTCAGAAGCATGGCCTCAAACTGAATGTCAAGAAATGCATCATTATCCCTTTTGAGGAAAATGGCATCCCCACTAATTATCACATTAATAATAACATACTAAGCACACAGTCAGTTTTGAGGGACTTGGGCACCTGGGTTGATAGCAACCTGACATTTGACCACCAAGTTGCTTCCATTATATGGAAGGCTTTCTACATGGCCCACCTCATAAGTAAGGGTATTTCATCCAGGAACAAGGAGGTCCTAACATCCCTGTACTCGTCCCTTATCAGACCCATTATTGAGTACAATGCCCTCTTCAGCATGCACCTTGCCAAGCACATGCAGCAGGTGAAGAGACCACAGAGGTTCCTGACCAGGAAGATCCAGGTTCTCAAACACCTATCCTATACAGATAGGCTGTCCCTCTGCTCAATCTCATACAGACTGCTCAGAGGTGACCTGTGTCTGGCATACAAGGCCATCTCAGGCTCAGCCTTGATGGGCTTGCTGCATATCCGTAAGTCAAACTCCACTCACGCAACCCACATGCAAGGCCTCAGCCTGGTCTGTGACATTAATAGAACTTGTTGGCAGGATAGATTTGTGTCCCAATGACTCCCCCATCTGTGGAATTGACTCCCTCTCCATGTCAAGCAGAGTACCTTACTAGCCTCTTTAAGAGGAACCTGGATGACTGGATGGGAAACAGAAACTATACCCCTGGGATGCCACCTGTATCCCTGCTGGATAGGAAAAACAGGTGCTGGCTTTGTGGGAACATGAGTGAAATTCTTGGTTAGGCTTATAAGGGCCTCTGGGTCAATATCCTAGTATCGTCCTATGAACCTATGAACTATTAGTGGGGGCAGGGACTGTGTGGCACACTGTATCAGTTAGCTAGTTTCTGAGAGCTACAAACATGTGAACACCTGTAGTAAACTCATACCAGTTAGCAGAGCTAAGCACTGGACTGAACCTACTTTCAGGCAAGTTAAAACTTAGGGAAGATTTCAAACAGACTACTTTAAAAGGCCACCTTAGCAAGCTAGTATGCTAACTGAGCATGAACAAAGGTCAATGCAATAAGCAGAGGTTATAAAACAGTTACAAGGTTATCTAGTTATTAAGAACATATTAGTGCCAAGCAATAAACACTGCTTTTGTATAAAAAAAATCCTACCTACGTCAATGAAGTAAGGAGGGTATGGAAAAAAGCCAGCCATTAAGAGAGCTGTAGTCACTGCACCTTGGAATTATTTACACTTAGTCACATAAATGCACTGTTTTGATTGTTGAAGGAGGAAGGATATTTGATGCAGAAGAATGTTCAGTGATTCCTTTTTAATGTCTTGTGTTAGATGAATAATTTTCTACAATCCACATAAAATGACAGGTTCAAAAATTACAAAAAAAGTGAGTGTCATCATTTAAATTACTGTAGTAAAGCACTGCTACAAGATGCAAAGAAACTGTTGTCAATGCCAAATTTGTTGGTGTAGTACAATTTGTACAATGAGAAGTCTGAGTTTTATAAACCATAAAGAGCAACTATAATTTCATTTAGAGCAAAGGGGGATGGGGGGACTAAGTTCTGGAAATGATGAACACTTCCAAAAATCCTGTGTTCCTTGTATTATCTCACAGCTTACACAGTCTCATTACACAATTCATTCCCAAAAGGTGGTCTCACTGTTGCTATATAGCACAGGCATAGCAATTTCAGAATGTGCATTTTGGTAATAAGTAACAAATACACTATACCATACTAGCTTGAGTTTGAGCCTCACAGCATCCACTGTGTGACTCTAGCAATAGTCATCTAACCAGACCAGTTCATCTTGGTCACAATAGAAAAGAGTAATAAGTCTAGAAGGTTTTTCCGTTGCACATTTAAACATTTCAATAATTTGCATCAAAACACACAATGAACACTGCTAAAGGATAGAAAGCCCTTTATTTTGCTCTAATGCTTGACTAAAAATCCTAGGGAAAAAAATGCAAATTTTCTTTCCATCTGAAGATGCAATATATGGCCACACGTTACCCATTAATTACGATCAGTTAGCTAGTTAATTAATTAATATTGCTCACTTAATGCACAGTTATACCAAATTGTTTGAACATTGAAATGCCCTGGGACTGCTTAATTAATTGATTTAGAATATTTTTTACTGACTACTACACAATGATAAAAAAATATATCTCACTCCTGGTATGTGCTTCTGTCACTAGATTGTGATAGAATTTTGGTATGTGGACTATCCAAAGTGCTTTCCCTTTAAATGGTTAACAAATTAAACTAATTAATTTGTCAGTTAACTGATTGTAATTGATAGGAAAACTGTAGTTATATATTTTATATAAAATATAGACTGAAAATTTTCACTTATTCCCAAGAAGGCTTTCTAGTCAAAGTGCTACAGAAAAATAGTTTCCTCTTCCAGCAGTGCTTGTTATATGACAAGAAGGTTTTTACAGGATTAACAAATGTATACAATTTGATTTACAAAATTCATTGTTTTTTTAATGAAAATGGCAGATGGCATATTCATGAAGTAGTCAGAAGAGATGACTATATTGTAGTTTAAAGGGTAAATTGTTAAATACTAGCCTCTTTACAGGCTAATGTTTACCATATTAACATAGATCTTAACATCAATAACTGTTAGTAACTTTAATGTAGGAATTTCAAACTATTCATCCTATGGTACTATTATATAATCAGTGGCAGGTGAAGATTATGTTCTATACTGAACAAAGAGTTCTATGATACAACAACAATTTGGCAGTGTCACAGTTCATGAATTTGCATGGTTTATCTGGTACAGTAAAAAATGAGGCACAAAACATGAAAAATTTTATAATCATTATATTTTGTTGAAATGACAGAGGATGTGACACCCCTGCACTGGCCCAGTAATCAAGGAGCTTCAATCCTCACCACTAGCACCAGGGACATGCACATTGGAAGGATGACAAGTACACACACAGTAAAGCACAATTTTCCTTAAGAGCACACAGAGATCACAGTCAGTCTGGGGCTGGTTTCTCACTCTTTTTCCAGATTCACAATAAGACTCCTCACTGGCACAGCTATAGGGTTAAGGTCTCAGCTGAGTGGTCAAGTCAAAACCACCAGCACCCTCTCTGTCCAACCAGTGTTTTGTGTCCCCACCTAAGTAGCTGACATGCACACACTTTGAGATTTGATTTAGATACAAACACATAGACACTCCTGGGGAAGGCTGGCATAGGGTCAGTAGTTATGCCCCTCTTCTGTCCAGACTATAAGGTTGTACCAGCTGCTGTCAACCACTCTTACTTATCAGCTACTATAAGGCCTTTACAAAGGGTGACCAATTCTACTGTGTAATGTTACTGTTATCCAAATGGTAAGTGTGACCAAGACTTTTAAGGCTATTTAGGAGTGGCCTATACAATGTCACCAAATATATATGCAAGTACTCTAAGAGCTTAAATATCTCTAAACAAACCAGGCACAATTAAAATGTTTAAATATATTTAATAATAAATATTAAAAGCACAAGACAATACTCAATAACAACACAGTGACAACAGATTTCAGAATCACAGGAAATATTTCAAAACAACATTGCAGGACAGTCTCAAATAAATACAGAAAACATCTAAACTAATCTTTACTGTATTCTTACCTATATCTAAGAGATACTATGCCCTAAATGACTTACTTACAGAGTAACACAAGTGCTTATGAGAGGATGTTGTCAGATCCAAAGACAAATACAAAATGCACACACTCACTCTCTGAGATAGTTCTTAAAATACTATCTAACATTACTGCTAGGTCATCTCAGATTACTTCATTCTTTGTCACCTCTGCCTTCAATTCCCAGGCTAACATAAACTTAAAATTTAGCATCTCTGTGTCAAAAATACTTATCTCTCAGAGGTTTGCCTGGAACTGGAAGTTGTAAAATGGTTAAACACTTTTACATTTGAAACCTGTAATTATTTCTGTTTCCAGACAATAGAAAGAACTTCTAGCTGTAGACATTCTGTCTCCTACATGAGATAAACACAATCATAAACAATTCACTTATTTTCTTAGAGTTTGAAAGTTAACTCTGTTATTTTCCAGTAGGGTACACTGTGGTTACATTCTTGAAGCTCAGGACAGAACATATAGTCCAACTCACACTTCTGCACCAGTAGTTTAATATACACATAACATATAGTTCTCTTACATTTCAGTTCATAGGTTCATAGGTGTGTACTAGGCTAATGGCCCTGGAGCTTTTACTAGCCTAGCCCATAGAAGTGTCCTGGCATTGTGCCACCCGATGTTAGTTCCCAGTGCCTCTTTCAAGTACAGCCACTGGAGTGATCCCCGGGTGAACTTTCTATTTCCCATTTACTCATCAAGACTTTTCTTGAAGAGGGCCAGTGAGGTGCTCTGCTTGACATATATGGGAGGTCTATTCCAGAGCATGGGCAGTCTCTGGGTTATGAAATTGTACCCCCAGCATGTTCTGTTGATTGTGGTAATGAGGTTGAAGTCTCTGGAGCATGTGGTACAGAGGGATTGGGATTTCTTTAGATGTAGCATTTCTAACAGAGCTAGATCAGACATGGCTTTGTAAGTCAAGTAGAGATTGTCTCTTAGTAGACAACATGAGATAGAGAATAGCTGGAGTTTTTTTGAGTCTGTCCATGTAGGACATGTGTTTAAGGCCTAGGATCCTCTTTATGAGGTAATTTTGTGGCCTTTCCAGCTGTTGCATGTGCCTAGTGAGGTAAATGCCAAATAGGACATTATACTCGATGACTGGTCTACTGAGGGGAAGAGTAGAGAGAGTGAGCAAGATGATGACCTCTTTCTTCCTGCTTGCAAAACACTTGGTAATGAGATGTGCTACATAGAAGGACTTTTTGACCACAGTGGCAATGTAGTAGTCGAAGGAGAGCTTGCTGTCAACCTGTGTCACCAGATCTCTTATAATGCTTTTAGTGTTCAGTCGGCTCCCATCGATGTGGTAATTAGTGATAAGTGTGTTTTTCCCATGGGGGATGACGACGCATTTTTGGCATTAAGCTTAAGGCCATGGTTTCAACACCAGTCATTGGTCTCAGTGAGGCCTTTCTGTAGGATGTCTACATCACTTGGTAGTTAATAATGGCTCCCAGCTTGCAGTCTTCTGCGAACTCAGAGTTCATCTATGTTGGCCTGGACTTCTGAGAAGTAGATGCCAAACAGGAGAGGACCCAGGACCAATCCCTGTGGGACTCCACTCATGACTGGTCAGCAGTCTGACTTGGAGTCCACTACTTTCACACTGTGGGTTCTATCTGTGAGCCAATTTGCAACCCACCTAGTGTTATAGGGGTTGATGCCTAGTTTGGTGAGTTTAGCAATAATTCCTGAGTCAGAAATGGTATCAAAGGCCTTGGCCAGATCGAGAAAGGCTGTATGAACTGCCTTTTCCTCATCCACACCTCTGGTTGCTGACTCAAAGAAGTCAACCAAGTTGAGCAGGCATGATCTACCTTTCACAAAACCAAATTGCATGGGATCTAGAGTTTGGAGATTCCCTATATCCTTGTTAATTAGGTCCATGATGATGCGCTCCATAGTCTTACATATTAGACTTATCAGGCTAATGGGGAGATAATTCCCATGGTCTGTATTCACTCCCCCTTTATGATGTGGGATGACTGTAGCAATGCACCATTTTGGTAGGGACAAAGCCTGAGGTGAGGCTGTGATTGAATAGGGCACACAGATGTGGCGCCAGTTCACTTTGTAGTTCATGTAGAAGACAGTCAGGGATATTGTTGGGTCCCACGGAAGCTGTATTCTTGACCCTGGACAATGCAGCCTTAACCTATGCTGCAGTAATACTGGGTGCCTGGCATTCTTCCAGTATTGTGATTGGTTCTTTGGGGGGGTGAGAGGGGTAAAGTTGGCACTGAATCTGTGGGCTAGCATGTTGGCAAGATCTGTTGGCTCAGTGTAGGAGGTACCATTGTGCAGTAACTCAGAGCAAATCTGGGTATTGCCGTGGAAATTCTTGATATAATTATTGAAGGCTTTGTGGTTGTTTTTAGTGTCTGCCACAATTCTGCCTTCATAGATGGCTTTAGAGGTTTTGATGAGGGATCTCAACTTTCTGTTGAGGCTAATAATGGAGTTTTTCAAGTCTTGAGACTTCACCTTTCTCTGCAACACTTTCTTCCTTCTGTTGTACAGTTTATTAATGGCAGGGGACCACCAGATTGGCTTCCTTTTATTGGAGAAGAACATCTTGGTTCTGTTGGGTATGGCTTGTTCCATGCATTTATGTACATGTTCGTACAGTGCATTGGTGTATGATTTGGCAGTCATGCATCTATTTTCCATTGACATGAGTGTTGTTAGCCACCTCTGTTTTTAACAGCCCAAAGTCAGCTTTGGAGAAGTTTTTCATGGTGGTTACATTTGCGGGGGGTGTGGGTGAGATGTGGATTTCCATGGTGATTAGTTTGTGGTCAGATCTAACCAGGGAGGGATTGACTATTGGTGCAGAGCCAAAAAACAAAATTGAGCCAGCACCTAATGTGTGGTGTAAACTAAATAACACAATGTAATGTGTAAAAATGCATAACACTGGGTGAAGGGACATAACTCCCAACTCCTATACCAAACCGGTTTCAGCTAAACAGCCTTCTTCAGTGGAAGACAAAAATACATAACACAGACCCAAAAGGTCCTTCTTATAAAGCAACAAGCAGTGCATAACAAACAATCCCATTGGCTAATTCATAGGTGCTCATTGAGACCAGGAAGGAAAAGTCCCCCCTAGTTTAATGATCCATTTTTTCCTCCTTAATATTCAAAATGTTATGCCAACCAGCTTTATCCCTACATTTCCCTATAATATGATCAATAATGGAAAATCTAAATTTCCATAGGGGACGAACTTTGGGGTCACTGTTTAGCCATTATAAGAAAATGGATTACAGGGAGAACATTCTACATCAAAGAACATTGACAGGAGATATATTAAGAGGATGTGCCCCTTGTTGTCACTGTTCATATTGTCATTGGGTTAACAAGACAAAATAATTTACAAGTAAGAATACTTCTACAGTATTTAATATTTCTTTTCTGGCCAACTGCAGTACAAGTTGGGTGATATATTTGGCGACTTGTACATGCTCTGCATTTTATGTGGGGCAAACATCAAGACCTTTGAAACTCAGGATAAGGGAACATATGAGTGACATAAAGCTTAAAAAGTCCACGAATGCCCTATATAAACACACTCGTAAACATAGTACTTTGGTGTTTAGATTTTTCATTATTGATCATATTATAGGGAAAATCTGGTTGGCATAACATTTTGAATATTAAGGAGAAAAAATGGATCATTTAACTAGGGGGGGCTTTTCCCTCCTGGTCTCAATGAGCATCTATGAATTAGCCAATGGGATTGTTTGTTAGGATCTGTTTGCTGCTTTGGACCTTTTTATTCTGTGTTATGTATTTTTGTCTTCCACTGAAGAAGGCTATTTAGCAAAAACCAGTTTGGTATGGGAATTGGGGATTATGTCCCTTCACCCAGTGTTATGTATTTTTACACATTAAATTGTGTTATTTAATTTATGCCACACATATGGTGCTGGCTCAGTTTTGTTTTTTGGATTTACTATGATGCTCTGAGCCATTGCACTTGCCGTATGTCCGGGTTGGGAGGTTAAGAGTTGATACTGGTGTAGAGCAACAGTTGTCCATGTTAGTAATAACCAGGTCAAGGATTTTGCTTCCTCTAGTGGGGGTAAGAATGAACTGGTCCAGGGCATTGGAATTGATGAATTCCAGGAAGCACTGGGCCAATGTATTGGTGCATGAGTTGTTTTCCCAGTTGAGGGAGGGATATTTGAAGTCACCTAGTATGAGAGTGTTGGGTTGGACCCTAATAGCTTCAAAGGTGCTTAGGAAAGTAGAGTAAGAGTCTTGGGACATGGTTGGGGATCTATAGCAGGCTATGACCTGAATAACCATCTTACCCAATATTAGTTGTACCTGAAGTATCTCAGATGCGTTATGCTGGGCTACTAGTCTGGAGGTGTGCATATCCTTTATGAATATGGAGGCACCACCACCTTTGGAGCTTCAGTCAATGTTCTGGGGCCAAAAGGTGTGGAATAAGTTATTTCCTGGTACAGCAGGGGTGCTTTCTGATGCTTTAAACCAGGTCTCCATTACAGCACAAATGTCGATGCTCTCCATTTTGAGGAGTGCTTCGAGCAAGTGCATTTTGAGATTTAGATTTCTAGCATTGAGCAGCATGACCCTCAGACTGCATTTATTTATAGCTGTTAAAGTACTAATCTGGTCTTTGGAACATCACCTCACCTAAAAAAGTCTCTATACGGGTGGCAAGAGTATTAGCTAGTAACCGGAAACCCAGGGTGACAGATGCAGGCCATCTCTGGCAAAGCATTGAGGTCTGTCAATCATGTCATCCCAAGAAGACAGATACTGGGTCCCCTTATAATGACAGCAGAAACATAGCCAATTGTTGAAGTCAATCATTTTCTGCTTGTACTGCGCTATTATTCTGGCTGACAGTAGAATGCTGCTCAGGGTTAGGGTCATGCCTGCCTGGGCCACATAATCTGAGAGGTCCTCCATGTCTCTTTTCATGTTGTCCAGGGAAGTGCATCTCAGGTCATTCACACCCACATGTACAGTGACAGAGTCATACTTGTACTTGTTGTGGCATGACCTGAGTGCATGTGTTACGTGTCGGATTCTGGCACCTGATAGACAGCTGACTGTTATCTTCTCCTTATTCAACCTAGTGAGTGAGACATTGTGTGCCTCACTATCAAGTCACCTATGTTTAGTGTATTAGGCAAGCTGTTTTGCCTTAAGGGCTTAAGTCAAGGGGCACACTGTGTAGGTGAGCTATGTGTCTTGTGGTTTGTGCTGTGCTGTGGTGGTCGAGTGCATTTCTGCCTTGGAGGTCTCTGTTGTTTGGGTAGATTTCTATTGAGAACCTTCTCGAAGGTGGGTGTGTGGTTTGTGTTTTTATGTGAGAGCTGTGATGGTGGGTGTTCTGGAGGTCTATGTGTTGCATGTGGTGTGGTGCAAGTGTTGACATTGTCATCTTGACCAGCTATTCCGGTCTTGGCTTGAGAGTGCATGGCTTCCAATTTGAATTATATAAGTGCATCTCTCAGAAATCTGAGTGTTTGTAGGTAAGAGGAGAGGGTTGTCTATGTACATGAGGCAGTTGCTACATTGCCTCAGAATGCCCAAGTTCACCAAGTTAATAGGAGAAAGCACAGGGAACTGGCCTTTAGACATGCCAGAAGGGATGGTCATTATTTCTAAGTACTGGAGCTGTTTCCTTATATATTCCTATCCTACAAGCCTATGGATAATATTAATATTCACAAGTGACATATGATTATTTACAAACTTCCAGATAGCTGGGCTGGCAGTGTTACATTTCTATATAATCATATTAATACTTTCAAGTGACATATAATTATTTACAAAATTCCAGATAGCTGTGCTGGTAGCATTTCAGTTTGACCCTGAAGACATAAAAGGTCACTCAACACAGACAATCCATACTTTTGGTATTTTTAAAAATTACAATTCTTTCAATTCCATAAAAATGTCTTTATAACAAAACCAGCAGGGACTGCAAATGTATCTACATGCACACATACATTTCAGGAGGAATCTTAACATCTAGCAATATCAGGTAGAACCATTCAGCTGTTCTTCCCACTTCCTCATTTCTGTACCTTTTATCTCATGCCTGTTGAAAAGATTCACTGATTTGGCCTCATTGTCTTCTGTAGTAGTCTATTCCAGGTGTTTCTAACTTCTTCTATAAAAAAGAACTTTGCCATGTACATGTTGAATAGTGTTCCTCCTAACTTTATTCATACTCCATTCTGCTTGACATATCCTTCCAGCCAGATATTCCTTGTCTTCTTTAAACCTGAAATCACTTAATGGTATGAGACCATTTCCTTCTACATTTGAACCGTCCCAGCCTGCTGAGAAATTCCATGTCACCACCTTTAGATAAGTTTCCATTCACATAGTGTTTCTCTGTAGCATTTCCAGGTAATGTCTCTCTCTCTCTCTCTCTCGCTCTCTCTCTCTCTCTCTGTGTACTTGAATCATCACCATCATCAGTCCCCATTTTCCTATTTTCTATATGGGGTTGGGATGTTGTGTCAACTGTCATCATCTCTATCTGTTAAATTTCCACAGAAACAAAATAAAGTCACTAGGATAACCAGGTACCTCAGAGTACAGAAGATAAAACCAACGATGTAAATGAATAGAGGCTGGCTGCAGATCTCTTCCAAAAAGCTTTATTCACAGGTCATACACAAGCGCTTTAACCAACTGGCTTCTTCAGGTGTATACAAGAACTAACAACACACCCATATTTATACTATGCATCTCTCAATTAACTAATAAAGAACTTAAAGATATACAAAACTCCAATTAGATCATAAACAACAAAACATATTCATTACATTGGATGTAAGGAATTTATTTACATCAATACCGAATGAAGTAGGCATGGAGTATATAAGACAACTTTTGATTAAAGAAACTGCTTTTACTAATGATAGGATTATTTTATTGTGTCAACTCTTGGAGCTTGTATTATCCAACAATGCATTTATGTTTGGCGATATGTATTATTTGCAGAGATGGGGGGTAGCCATGGGCACCCCCTGCGCAAATACTTACGCCAATTTGGTAGTTTTGTGGTGGGAGAAGCTATTTTTATTTAACAATGAGAAGTTCAAGCATGTAAAATTCTATAGGCAGTTTGTAGATGACATTATAATTGTTTGGGAAGGTACCCTGGAACTCTTTGAGTCTTTTTTGAACCACTTAGAAACGACTACCACATTTCTAAGGTTCACCAAGGAGACTTCCCTCACACATATTAGTTTTCTTGATGTCACACTTAGTTTTACATCAGCAGGTAACATCATTTCCACATTATATAGGAAATCGACTTGGAAAAATGCGATATTGACGTTTGATAGCATGCACCCGAGGCATGTTTTCCAAGGCATAGTGAAAAGTCAATTTGTGAGGATACTTAAACTATGCAGCAGAGTTGAAGATTTAACTAAAGAAGCTCTTTCCTTAGAAAGATTATTTATCAACAGAGGATATGATCCGTTGATGGTCCGAAAAATTAAACAGGAGATACTAGGGGGGATAATACCAACAGAGCTAATTGACACAGAAGTAGGTCACATAAAATATTATCCTAATAACCATAGAAAAGAAAATTTAGCTAGAAGCCTTGTTAGATACACCATCACATACACTAGTGATATAAAAAATATACAACAAATTGTCTACGACAATTGGCATATATTAACTATTGATGCCCAAACTAGAGATATTGTTGGCAGGAATCCCACATTTCTTTATAAAAACAGTAAAAATCTTAAAAGAATTTTATGTGGTGACCATTGCCTTACATTGAACAAGGAAGTTAATACAATGAATAATTCTCATTCTAAACATCAAGGCACGTTTCCTTGTTACAGTTGCAATAGATGTAAATACATAACTAAAGAACAATTCTTTATACATCCCCTCATGGACTATACTTTTAAACCATATTTCCATGCTAACTGCAACACTCGCAATTTGATATATCTTGCCACATGCATAAAATGCCAGGTATTTTATGTAGGATTAACCAAAAGAAAGCTTCAAGAACGCATATATAACCATTTGTATGATATACGCAAGGCTATAGAAACTAATGCCTTAGCGAAACATATCATAGAATTTCCATCTCATTCTTTTTGTTTTAGAGTTTTGCAGATAGTAACACACAATGGTAGGGATGGTGATACAGAGAATGACCTGGCCCTCACGGAATTAAATTGGATTTTAAGATTAGGAGCACATATAGCACCAGGAATAAATAATTTTTTATCTATTAAGCCAGTATTATTATCTAAGTAATGAAATATTTATTTACACATACATATATTTTAAAGACTGACATATATTTATATATAGATTGTCATTATTTTATTTTTTATTTTATATTTATATATGAATTTGTATAGGTTAATTTGAGTGCATTTTATATGCCATGATCAGCCAAGCATGTAGTCTGGTTGCTTAGCATTTCAGACTTAGTGCAATGCTCCATGCATATATATTTTGCTATATATACATCAGATTATTAAAGTAATGTTTTATGTATATATATTCTATCACACACATATACAGACTTATTGATGTTAATAAATAATGATTTTTTATATAGGGTCTTTTATATAATGATGTTCATGTTGAAGTAATCTGATAATAACTTATTAGTTGGTTATTCATATTGTTTTCATTGTTATTCTCACTAAGCAATGCATTATATAGTGAGCATTCGCTATTCATGAACTTTATTCATGTCTGATACTTTGTAAATACATACATGCTGTCAGGTTTTGTTTCTTATAGAAACATTTATAAATGAGTGAAAATACATCCAATGGCATTTTAAGCTAAGTAAGTATTTTTAGCTTGTTAGCGTTTTAAGCTCACATAACGGTATGTATTTTATGATTTTTGCATCTTGTTATAAACGCATACACTTCAATGCCGTTTACAATTGGCCAACTTTTACATCAGGCTCTTTACGCTGAAGCAAGTTAACATCAATGAAATAACTAGCAATAATATTAATTTATATTGTTATTAAGAAGTGCATAGCCTAGTGAATATTAGTCATTTATTTATATGCTTTATTCATGTTTGACATCTATGCTTGACATTTTTAAAAAGACCTTATATATGGTTTCATCCTATGCAAATGGGATTACTTAGATATAATACCGGACAGGCTTTTCCATCTATTGATATACTTGACGTTGATGCACAATCATGTTTTTAAAATAATTAGCAACTAACATACATTTATAGAGAAGTCATCCATTATTTTATAGAACAAATATTGAGTAATTCAGCGCAATTATTTGGCGCTAATTTTAAAAATACAGATTCTATTGTTCTAACCAATTTAGAAAGTTTTCCCGTGCTTCAGCGGATGTATATAAGTGTAACAGCTGTTCTAAATTGATATCTGATGAAGCGTGGATGCACCACGCGAAAGCGCTCATTTTGTGTGTTTTAATAAAGAATCTTTTTGGATTTTCCGTGAGTTTCCAGAGTCTTTTGATTGGACATCAGTGATTTATCAAGAACTTTTCTACCTGCATTCCTTGTGGTTGGTATCTCACTATACCATACATATACAAAACTTTAAAATAAAATTAAAATGTCAACTTTATAAAAATTCCTGTCCATATTCCATATTTTCATGATATATATGAAGCCATAAATAATATATATAAATATATAAATATTTCCCATATATATATATATATATATATATATATATATATATAAAACATAAAAGCAATTTCAATAAATACCATAGTCTATAAAACACATACATAAATATGCAGTCAATAATTCAACAACTAAATAACTATCTACGTAGGACTCTGTTTTTTAAAAAAGGTTTCAATGGCACATGGTCATTTAGGCCATGTCCATAGTCAGCACTCAGTTTAACTATCCATTTTAATTCCAGATTCTCTGTTTGTATCTTAGTGTCACCACCCCTTATGTTTTCAAAATACCTATCTGTCACTCTAAAAGTAAATCGATGCTCTATACTAGTTTCTTTTGTGTGTTTAGCTAGAGCATTAAAGGAACTTCCCCTTTTTTAATATGATAAATGTGCTCTCTAATTCTATCTTTTAATAATCTGTTTTACCTATATAAAACTTATTACATATTTTACAGGTGGCTAGATAAACTAAATGTGAAGAATCTCATCTAGCACTAACATTAAAATTAAAACATCTGCCTGTATCTGGGTGCACAAATACACTGTTTGCATTTATATATTTACAAAATTGGCATTTAAAACATGGTCTGGTTACTTTGTCTTTGTTTCGTAAACCAGTGTCTCTGGGACCACATAATTGTCTTTTTAAAGATTTTTTATTTCTAAAAGTGAATTCTGGAGAAGCGCCTATCAATTTATTTATTTGCTTATCCGAAGTTAAAATATTCCAATGATATCAGTATAACACCTTATATCTCTTGAATAACTAAAACATGGTTTGAGTGTTTGTATTTTTCTGACCTGATCATTAATACTACTTTCTATTGGTTTAGAAAAGTAGGGTTTGGCTCTAGTGTGTCTCACATTCTTTACTGCGTTAATACTAGAATCAATTAATTTCCTGTTATAACCTCTCTCTAATAGACCAGTTTCCACTGTGGTTAGCTGTGTTACAAATGCTTCATCCATAGGATTAAGCCTGGAAGCTCTTTTGAGCTATGTTTTTAAAAATAAACTGAGGGTGCATGCTATCCCTCCTAAGGAGATTATTGACATGACATTCTTTCTTATACATTTTAATATTCAGGTCACCATTTGTGGCCTGCATGATAGAAACATCTAAAAAGCTTACTTCCTTGTCTGAATAATTCAGAGTAAACTTAAGAAAGCCTGTAGAGTTATTAATATAATCAGTAAACAATTGCAACTTTTCAATAGAGCCATTCCATATCATAAAGAGGTCATCTACAAATCTACAGTAAAATAATACATCATTTACAAATTCACCTTTCATCAGAAATTCCTTCTCCCATTTCAACATTACAGCATTGGCAAAACTATTCACACAGGACGTTCCCATAGCAATGCCTTGGTTTTGCCAAAATACCTTATCTTTATATATGAAAACATTATTCTCCAAAACAAGGTTTGACAACTTGCATGTCAAGTCTATCTTGTTACAGTCATAATTACCATCACCATACATTAAATCAGCTATATTCTTTATTCCATAATCATTAGGTATAACTGTAAATAATGAGACAAAATCAAATGTGACCAATAATGTCTGTTTACTCATATCAAATTCCTGAAATTTACAAAGATCTTTAACGAATTTTCAGTATCCCTAAGGATATGTTCTGAAGTATTAATAAGGCTTCTCAAAGTTTTTTCCAAATAAATGGAAATTGCCTCTGTGCACCAATTCCTACCAGACACTATTGGTCTCATTGGTGGATTGTCTAAGCTTTTATGCAGTTTGGGTAGCCCTTGTATCATTGGAATGGTAGGTTTGGCAATAAAAAGATATTGAAAAAGTTTTTCATCTATAATATTATTGTCTACCAAGAGCTTTAACTGTTCATGAATGTATTTAATAATTTTATTAACTTTTAACAAAGTGATAGGTATGTAAAAAGTTATATCACTTAGGAGAAGAAACATTCTCTTATCATATTCATCCTTATCAAGAATCACTATGGGTCCCCCATTATCCGCAGGATGTATCATGATGGAATTATTGGTTCTTAAATTTTTCAGGGCAACACATTCATCCCTAGATAAATTATGCCATTTATTTTTACTATCTATCATTTCTTGTTCATTAAATTTCTTATGAACTTCATCAATGCATATTTTTTCAAATGCAGAAATCAGTGGATTCATATTAGGTATAAAACAACTAGGTTTGCTAAACACAAACTCATTACTCATGCTATTGTTAGAAAACATCAATTTCAACATAAGGTTTCTGGTAAACATTTTAATATCTAAGACTACTTCAGTAATGTCATAGTCCATTGTAGGAATAAATGACACATACCTATCACTTTGTTAAAAGTTAATAAAATAATTAAATACATTCATGAACAGTTAAAGCTCTTGGTAGACAATAATAGTATAAATGAAAAACTTTTTCAATATATTTTTATTGCCAAACCTACCATTCCAATGATACAAGGGCTACCCAAACTACATAAAAGCTTAGACAATCCACCAATGAGACCAATAGTGTCTGGTAGGAATTGGTGCACAGAGGCAATTTCCATTTATTTGGAAAAAAACTTTGAGAAGCCTTATTAATACTTCAGAACATATCCTTAGGGATACTGAAAATTTGTTAAAGATCTATGTAAATTTCAGGAATTTGATATGAGTAAACAGACATTATTGGTCACATTTGATGTTGTCTCATTATTTACCATTATACCTAATGAATATGGAATAAAAAATATAGCTGATTTAATGTATAGTGATGGTAATTATGACTGTAACAAGATAGACTTGACATGCAAGTTGTCAAACCTTGTTTTGGAGAATAATGTTTTCATATATAAAGATAAGGTCTTTTGGCAAAACAAAGGCATTGCTATGGAAACGTCCTGTGTGAATAGTTATGCCAATGTTGTAATGTTGAAATGGGAGAAGGAATTTCTGATGAAAGGTGAATTAGTAAATGATGTATTATTTTACTGTAGATTTGTAGATGACCTCTTTATGATATGGAATGGCTCTGTTGGAAAGTTGCAATTGTTTACTGATTATATTAATAACTCTACAGGCTTTCTTATGTTTACTCTGAATTGTTCAGACAAGGAAGTAAGCTTTTTAGATGTTTCTATCACATGGGCCACAAATGGTGACCTGAATATTAAAATATATAAGAAAGAATGTCATGTCAATAATCTCCTTAGGAGGGATAGCATGCACCCTCAGTTTATTTTTAAAAACGTAGCTCAAAATCAAGTTTACAGAGCTTCCAGGCTTAATGCTATGGATGAAGCATTTGTAACACAGCTAACCACAGTGGAAACTGATCTATTAGAGAGAGGTTATGATAGGAAATTAATTGATTCTAGTATTAACGCAGTAAAGAATGTGAGACACACTAGAGCCAAACCCTACTTTTCTAAACCAATAGAAAGTAGTATTAATGATCAGGTCAGAAAAATACAAATACTCAAACCATGTTTTAGTTATTTAAGAGATATAAGGTGTTATACTGATATTGTTAATAAGCATTGGAATATTTTAACTTTGGATAAGCAAATAAATAAATTGATAGGTGCTTCACCAGAATTCACTTTTAGAAATAAAAAAATCTTTAAAAAGACAATTATGTGGTCCCAGAGACACTGATTTAGGAAACAAAGACAAAGTAACCAGACCATGTTTTAAATGCCAATTTTGTAAATATATAAATGCAGACAGTGCATTTGTGCACCCAGATACAGGCAGATGTTTTAATTTTAATGTTAGTGCTAGATGTGATTCTTCACATTTAGTTTATCTAGCCACCTGTCAAATATGTAATAAGTTTTATATAGGTAAAACAGATTATTAAAAGATAGAATTAGAGAGCACATTTATCATATTAAAAAGGGAAGTTCCTTTAATGCTCTAGCTAAACACACAAAAGAAACTAGTATAGAGCATCAATTTACTTTTAGAGTGATAGATAGGTATTTTGAAAACATAAGGGGTGGTGACACTAAGATACAAACAGAGAATCTGATATTAAAATGGATAGTTAAACTGAAAGCTGACTATGGACATGGCCTAAGTGACCATGTGCCATTGAAACCTTTTTAAAAAACAGAGTCCTACGTAGATAGTTATTTAGTTGTTGAATTACTGACTGCATATTTATGTATGTGTTTTATAGACTATGGTATTTATTGAAATTGCTTTTATGTTTTTATATATATATATATATATATATATATATATATATATGTGTGTGTGTGTGTGTGTGTATATATATATATATATATATATATATATATATATATATATATATACGGGAAATATTTATATATTTACATATATTATTTATGGCTTCATATATATCATGAAAATATGGAAATATGGACAGGAGTTTTTATAAAGTTGACATTTTAATTTTATTTTAAAGTTTTGTATACCTTTAAGTTCTTTATTAGTTAATTGAGAGATGCATACTATAAATATGGGTGTGTTGTTAGTTCTTGTATACACCTGAAGAAGCCAGTTGGTGAAAGCGCTTGTGTGTGACCTGTGAATAAAGCTTTTTGGAAGAGACCTGCAGCCTGCCTCTATTCATTTAAATTGTTGGTTCTGTCTGTTAAATGCCACTCTCTTGCCTTCTTCAACACTCATGCCTCACTGGTGCGGGTCTTTTCCTCACACAATCCAATCACCTCTTTGTTGGATGTCCTCATTTCCTCTTTCCTTCTTCATGTCTGTCTCAAATCTTCTTCATCAGATCTTCTTCTGCTTTTCTGCACATGTGCCTGAACTGCCATAATCTGTTCTCTTTGACCTTTTCTGCAATTGGAGCTACTTTGGCTTCACTCATGTCCTCATTTCTTCATCTGTCCCACAGTGTGCATCCTACCACCTATCTCAGCCACTTCAACTCTATCACTTATAGCTTCTTCAACTGCTTTGCCTTTTCTGCTCAGGTTTCTGTTTCATATAGTAGAACTGATCATACCACTCTTGTGTACACCTTAATTTTTAGCTTCTTTGACATTCTTTTGACATATACTACATCTGACACTGTGCCAGTTGGCTGCAATCCCTCTAATTTTGCTTTTGACCTCCTCATTCAGACTTCCCTTCTCCTCAACCACCCCTCCCAGATACTTGAAGCAGTTAGACTGTTCCACTATTTTCCCTTCTAACCCAATTCTCAGCTTCTTCTGATTTCCCCATTTGCTGCCATTACAACTATCTTATTTCTACTCAGTTTCACGCCATGTGCTTTCAGTTTTGCATTCATTCCCTTATCCTTTGCAAAAGTTATTGATCAGAGTCTGCCTATAGTGCCACATTGTCTGCATACAGCAATTTTGTAGATTGGTACCCTCAGACCGGTTTGCTAATGTAGTCCATCACCACTGTGAACAGCAGTGGGCTCAGAGTTGAACCCTGATGTGCACCCATTCCCACTGGGTACCCCTCTGTGAGACCAAATACTGTTCCTACTTGAGTCACTGTGTCCTAATACATAGCTTGCACTAATGCTACCAATGTTTCTGGGACTTTGTACCACTGCAGAACTGTCCAAATCAGCTTTCTTGGGACCTTATCACATGCTTTCTCCATGTCTAGGAATGCCCAGTTGGACTCTTTCCTTATCTCTAGTTTCTTCTCAACTATCTGCCTCACTGCAAACACTGGGTCAGTAGTGCTGAATCCTGGTCTAAATCTAAACTGCTCATCTCCAGTCTTGCTTTCTACTACTCTGTGTATTTGTTTATCAGGCACCCTCTCCAGATCTTTCAGGCAATGTGACAGATGTTTGAGAGCTCTGTACTGTCCGCAGTTGTGAATGCCCCCTTTGCTCTTGTACACTGGCACTAGTGTGCTTATTCTCCAGTGATCTGGGATAAGACTTTCTCTCCACAGTGATATGGTTAGCCTCAGGAGCCATGTCTCTTTTATCTCACTCAACATTTGTATCATATCTGTTCTGACCTCATCTGAATCTGCTGCTTTCCCTGACTTCATTTTCCTTAGTACTTTTCTTACTTTTTCTATGGTGGGCTCTTCCTATTTAGGCTGTGTCTGAGGCAGTACAACTTCTATGGAGTTTTTTCATTCAGAAGCTACTGGCAGTACTCCTTCCATCTGCCTTTGATGTTATGTGGACTGGTGAGCAGGTTGCTGCTGGCATCCCTTATGAAGGGTTCCTGACTATCTTCTTTATCACTCTGTCTTTGCTTTACAGCCTGAAACAGTTTCTTAGTGTCATCTACTGAGACACTTTCCAAAAGTTGGTAAAGTGTCTCTGATGCTTTGTTCTTTGCTAATGCAGCTCTTTTCTTAGCCTCTTTGTTAGCCAGCCAGTATTCCTTCCTAGCCTGGTTGACCTTTTCTCTCTCCTACTTTTTCCTGCACTTCTCCCTTCTTTTGATAACTTCCTGGACTTCTGCATTCCACCACCAGCTTTCCTTATATACCTTATTTCCATACCAGGCACAACCACATATCCATTCTGTAGTCTTCACACATCATGTTTTGAGGTGCTGCCATTCTTTTTCAGCTATACCTATTTCCTCTCTTCTTCAGGGGCTAGAGACCTGAGTAATTCCTTGAGCTGTTATACTTTCTCTCCAGTCAACTTCCAGGTCTTAAGACTAGTCTCTATTAATCTTAGAGCCTTCTCTGACCACTGCTTGTGACAACCAGTGGTTTATGTTGTGGGCCAACTGTTTCATGGGGGATGACTGCAATTACCGATTCTACTCAAGTGTCCTTTTCTTACTAAGAGGAAGTCTACCTGAGTTGCATGTTGGTCACTCCTGTATGTGATCTTGTGACTCTCTTTCTGAAACATGTGTTGGCTACTTTCAAGCCATTTGCCAGACAGAAGTCTAGAATAGCATCTTCTTCTTTATTTCTGTTGCCTCACTCATGTGGACCTAGGCGGTCCTCATGTCCTGTTCTGGCTGTCCTGATATGTGCATTCAAATCGCCCATAATCAACATCACTTGATGTTGCCCTGCTTTATCTAGTAGGTTTGGAGACTGCTGTCTGAATGCTCTCTTTTCCTCACTATCATAACCCCTCTGTGGGGCATAGGCTGAGATTAGGAATATTGCCCTATCATTAGGCTGGAGTTGGATTGCATTGAGTCTATCACTAATTTTTAGAACAAGCCTCACTGTCTTCTAAAGCCTCTCCCTCACTACAATTTCACAGAAACAATCAGCATGTTTTTAGAGATGGGAAGAATCCCACAACACACAGGGAAAACATGCAAACTCCAAACAAACATTGGCCAGAGGTCAGGATTGAACTTTGTACTTTGTGTATGTAAGGTGAAGATCTTAATCATTATGCCAACTGGTTTGTCTTTGAAGAGTCTCTAGAAAATAGACACACCACTCCACCTGGGGCCTCATTAGTGTTTGGTACAGGGAAGTATCATCTCTCTCTCTTGTAGGAATCTATGCTTCAGTGCTGTTTAGCATCATGTTTGCTTTTGTTGTCACTCTCTCACTTTGATCTTAGAAAATGTAACCCCCAAATCATTGCCTTCATTTTGCACCCTAGATTTGTACACCTTGCATCTTGTATTCTACTCATGATTTGTCCTTTAGAAGTTGCTGTATGTCAGTAAGTACCCTAGTATTTATAGCTCCACTATATTTGATTCATCAACTGTACAGTGCCTCCCTGTTCATCTACCTACCAACTAATGTTTCATATGCCTTACCTCAGTTTTATTTACTCCTAACATCTATAGTGTAACCTGCCTTATTCATGTCTTATAAGTCATATCTAATGTCTTCTTATCACATATATTCCAAAATAACCGTTTGCATATTAAATATTTTATACATGGAATTTAATATTATGTATGTCACCACATATCTGTTATATCTTTGCATAGTGTCACTGTAGATCAATTACCTGTTTGTATCCAGATGTCTTAAAAACTATCAGTGTAATGTGCCTTTGTAAAAAATTGTTTTGTCATGAGGATATTAAATATATCTTGCCCTTTCGGATTTTCCCTGTTGCCAAAGATAAACAGACAGACAGGCAGACAGATAAATACCAATATACATATATGATAGATCAGATGAAAAACACTTCCCCATTTTATGAAGGGGAAGCAACAGAAACTGTTTTGCAAATGACATACATTTTATTTAATTTATATTATTTTCAAGTAAGTTCAGTGAAATAAACATTTCAAAATGCACAGAGGAAATAGCCTTGTATTAGAGAAACCCTACTTCCTTTGGGTTTAGTTCAACAAGACATGTTAACCCATTGAAAGGTGACCTTCCCTAACACTAATTTGATTGCCTTCTAAGTTTAGATATCTCAAACTACTCATAAAGAAAACTGTTCTGACTTTAATATCAAGTTTTTCTAAAGCAAAAATTTTAATTTCAGAATATCATTAACATTTTTCAAATAGATAAACTTGTCAGATGAGCAGATGATTTTAGCTTCAATACGAGAATGAAAGATTTGAGCTTTCCTGTCAAAATGAGAAAGTCATGCTCATTTATGTTTATGAGATTCTTTCAGAGGCCCAGATTGTATAGGAGATGTAGTTATTTTTTTATTTTTTTTTTTTACATTTTTTCTTAACTTTTAACTTTGAAATGGCAAGAAGTAAGAAAAGCAATATCAGGCAAATCTAAGACTCTTGCCCCCAAACAAGGAACAAGAGGACTGGATATTTTACAGACATTTTACATACACTAATTTGCAGCTTGTTTGCATAAAATATGATCTGTTAAAATTCACAAATCCATATCATTAACAGAAGTTCCATACACAGGGCTGTATAACATTTCCAAATAAAAAGCTTTTAACTTCTTTAGAACTGATTATTTAGTGGTAAATACTTTTATATCACATTAAATACTTCACTTATTATCTATGAAGACTTTCAAGTTTTTTGAATGGTGATACGAGGACTCAGATGTCGGTAAGAATTGTGTTCTGCAATTCTGGATATTTTAAGTTTTGAGAGTCCTTTAAATGTACCTTTATCCATAATAAAAACTGAATCTTAAGAGAAGCTTGGATACAGATTCAATAATTCCACACCCTTAAATAGATGAAATCACACAGAGTATATTATTCTATTTTATGTAAAAAAATAAAAATGGCATTTCTAGATTTTAAAAGTGAGAAAAAGCATTTTGCATCTTTTAGCACAGTCCTTTCACATGAGCAGTCATTTCCCTTCACACGAAGGAAAAATTACATTTTACAGGAATTTAAATTTAAGCAGTCATAATAAACAATTTTAGTTATTAAACAACAGTGACATAACTAACATTCTTTGTTAACTAGACAACAAATTTAAGTATGAAGGAAAAACAAACAATTACCAAGAGTCTTCTGTTGGTCTGATGATTATTAAAATTGTTATAAATTTTAATCATTAACATTTCCAAGGACCCACATAAAAAGACTTATAAAGGTAAATATTTCCCAAAGACTGCAGAGACAGAAAAATAAGTCTAATATTTTATCTCCACACAACACCACTTTTGTATCATCAACAGTCCTGCAACAGTTTTTGTATATATCAGCTTCGCATTTCTTGAGTACCTTGTATACCCAAAATTTTCAGTTTGAAAAAAAATGTTGAAGCAGCGTGGTCTAATCACAACTGCTTAGAAAAATTTAGTACATAGATCTACTGCATAATTGATTTCTTCTACCACTGTCCATTTACTTGTTATGTCAGATAAAGTAAGTCAGTGTGTTTCCTTATGCCTAAACATCACCCCTGAAAATATTTTTTACCTTGTTTAACAGAACTAGTAATAACTTACTGAAGTTTAATCTTCTCTTTGTACCTCAGTTCATTCTTCTTTTTGCCATCTGTTGTCAGGTCCTAGTTTTAATCCACATTTTTATGATGTAAGGCAATGCTTGTTTAATTCAAGGAACCTAAGCTGTATTCTACTAAATGCAATGGTTCTGCACTGATACACCAAATCAGATTTATAAGAGATTATGTACTTTGTTTCAGTGCACAACCACTGGATCAGTTAAACAAGAAATGGAAGCATATACCAATTCACTACACTGATTTGCACTTCTGATATTTTTTCCTTTCCTTGGGTGGTTACAATTAATAATATAATATGACTCTGTTCATATGCAGTAGATATTCAATCTGACTTCCTCTTTTCAAATGATGCAATGTCCACAGACCGATTATGTTCAAATGAGGTCAACAGCAAAAATAATAAACTAAATGTGTACTTCCTATTTCTTGAAAGACTGAACATTGGTTTGGAAAACATGATCCTGTAGAAAGAATTTGCTTTTTTTATTTTATTTTATTTTATTTTTGTTTAATATTATCTCTTTTCCATCATAGTCTCATTGTTTCAGATATTTTGCGACATGTACAGGCTTATAATCTAGAGACAGATGCACTTGCATATACGATAGATGAAAAATTTCTTCCTGCGTATTTATTTATTTATTTATTGCATTTGTTGACCAGGGTATTCCGACTGGGCTGTGGTTGCCCCTTTTTCAGGGTAATTTAACCTGGAGACATGCAAAACAGAGCCAAGTGTTTTTAAAGTATTGTTTTAGCAAGTTTTTGGATCTGGAAAGATTGGTTTGCTGTCTGATACTAGTAGGGATAGAATTCTAGATTTTTGAAGACATAATCTGAGTACAAGGACAAACCAGCAGAATTATGGGTTTCAGTTATGGTTAACAGGGATTTTTTCCATGGAATGGAATGATCATGCAGGGGTAAAAGGTTCCATTAAGGCTTGGAGCGTTGGACAGTTTGAATGTTTGAAGTTTATATTATGAACAATTGCAAATGGGAAATAGAGAGAGACAGAGTGGAAGTTCAAGTGAGCCTAACTGACTTAATGCAAGAGAGTAAAAAGGTTTAGCAGATTGATTAGTGACGAATTTAGCTACCTCGTTATAGCATTGTTACATTTTTTTTTTAGTAGAGATTGCTGAAGGTTGGTGTAGATGGGGGCACCATATAATAGTGAAGGTAGGAAATTTGCAGAGGCTATTTTTTACAACAGTAGTTAAAAAGTGTTTGCTGCAGTATAGGAACTCATTTTTTCTGTGGGTTTTCTTCATAGCTTATTGTATCTGAATATCAAATTCTAGTTGGTTATCTATAATAACTCCAAGTAGCACTGAGTGGGATACAAGTTTGATAGCAGTGTTGTTTGCTGAGGTGATGGAGAAGTTTGTGTGTGTGTGTGTGTGTGTGTGTGTGTGTGTGTGTGTGTGTGTGTGTGTGTGTGTGTGTGTGTGTGTGTGTGTGTGTGTGTGTACATGTAGGACAAAGATTTTGGTATGAAAGACTATAACTGCTTTTTGTAGCATTCAGCAGGAGGACAGAATTACTGAATAGGTTTCTATACAAGAAGCTTTTTGGATCTTTTCCAGAAGTTCTAAGATGGACTTAGCTGTTGTCATTTGTGTAGCATCATCAGTTTACAGAATGACAGTTGTGTTACTAGTAGCCATGTGGAGGTTTTTAATAAAAATGTTATAGTACTGGGCCCAAGACTGAGTCTTGTGGCATTCCAACTGAGATGGGCAAGAATGGCAATTGTTCTTTTTACCATTTTATTGCTTGCAGCATGTTAGAAAACTAGCTATAGGAGAGGGTGTCACTAGCAAGTGAGGATAGTCTGTGGAATAGAATCTGATGGGATACAGTGTCAAACATCTTAGATAACTCAAGGAATAGAGAGAGGGAAAAACATTTTCAGAGTCCCTCTGCAGGTTCATATGATGAGTGAAATTAAAGAGAGCAGTGGTAGTGCTGTGGTGTTGCCTGATGTCATGTTGGGCATAGAAGAGGTGGTTGTTATCTATTAAGTGTTTGAGAAACTGGGACTGCATACACTTTTAGATAATGGAATAATAATGGCTATAGAGTGGTAATTACAGAATTCAATGGGGTCTCCTCCTTTGTGTAGGAGAATAAGTAGTGACTTTTTCCAGAAAATAGGTAAATAGTTTTCTTGGATAGATATGTTTAAGAGGATAGATACAGGGTAGGCTAAAGGGTCAGCAACCAAGCTAATGCATTCTGAGAGTGGATTATCAGCAGTGGATTTCAACTTATGAAGTACTTTTTTGATAGTGCAGATGGGGGTTACATTGATGTGTAAGACAGGTATTTTAGAGTATAGTTCTGTTGTGATGGTGGGTAGATGGATGGTTGTTTATGAGGGAGGTGAAAGAATTAATTGTGAGTTGAGTTGGTTAGAAATAGATTTTGTAACATTGGCTGATTAGGTGGCCTGGATTTAGCAAACTGATAATAGTGGAACATAGATGTTTGGTGTTCTTAGTGTATGTATCTTGGATTGAGGAGTTATAATTTTTTATCAGATTTGACTGATTTTTTTTTTTTTTTTTTTTTTTGGTATGGTTGCTAAACTCTCCGAAGTTCTGGAGATTGGTCTCTGTTTTGTTATGAAGCCAAGATTTCCATGCTTTGCCTCCGGTTTTGAGCTATATAGTATTTTTTGCGTGTTATGGGCAGGGTTGAATTTGATTCTTTTGTGTCTGCCTGGTGCTCATTGGGTTAATATAGTGAGAAAGATGTCATTAATCATGCAATTGCTTTATCCAAAGGGAAGATTTTCAGTAGATGCCAGTTGCAAATTTTCATTATTTTTATGAATGTATCTTTGTTAAACTGAACTGAGCTGTGGATTGTGTTATAGCAGCGGTTCTTTTAAGGGATTAATTGGCAACATTTTAAGAAAGATTGGGAGGTGGTCACTTCAAGTCTGGGTGGGTACTATTGGAGATAATTTCACTTGGGTCAGACGTGAGGGCCTTGTGTACAACAGAAGATCTACTGGAGTGTTTGCTGTATCTGGTTGGAGAGGCAATCAGTTTTGAGAAGCTGTACAGATTTATAACAGAGGTACAGTTAGGAATGGAAACAGATTGCCAGTCAGTACTTATGTCACCTAGGATGATGGTTTCCAGGTTAATATTTGAGGATAGCCAAGGTAGGAGATCCTTGGGATCATTGATTTTTAAGAGCGAAAGGAGAGTGATTGAGCATGGTGAGAATACCAGGGAATTATATAAAGAACTGCTATGCCCTCTTATTTTTTGTGTCATCTGTCTATTTGCAAGATATTACAGACTGGAGGAAGCATTTCATCCCTCTTAATGTTAGCTTTAGCCAGGTTTTGGCTAAAATTAAAACACTGAGGTTGTGCAGTACAATCCAGACATTCAGCTTGTATATTTTATTGCATATACTTTAGCACTTAATTTGATGAAGGAGAAGTTTGGGTATAGGGAGAGTGTTTGAATAACAGCTATTAAACTGTGGGGACGTGGTACTAAGATGAGTGCAGGAGATAGTGTAGAGATGAGTAGGGAGCCCTGGGTTTGGGTGAATATCACCAGAGGGGGGTTAATGGTTTGGCAAAGGTTGGATAAAGAACGGGGCATCTGGGTTTGTATCTATGTTTAAAACCAAAGTTAAACAAGTAGGAGTTATGTAGTTTGTAGATGTGGTGCAGGGGAATATAAGTGTGTGAAAAGAAGTGAGGGGGAGATGGTATGGAGAATGTGGTTTGTTTATGGTTACTAGATACCTATGACCCCAAAGGAGGACACCAAAGGTCATAAAGGAGGACAAAGCCATGCTAAAGGAGGACAAAGGAGAATGTATCCTGTTCTCTTCACGAAAGACAGTGTAGTGCTGCAACAAATAACTCAGAATGATTGCAGAACTTCATTAAACCAAAGATGAAATGCATCAGCCAGATTAAGAACCACTTCCTTCCTTTTTCATGTAATACTTGATGGCATTGTAACATTTTATGAGATTTTGAAATACTGTGCAGCTTTCATGCTTACATTTAATATTACTAATATGAAATTGCATACTTTATTTTCATGGCTGGGATGTTAGCCGCACATAAAAGGCCCCATATATATTTATCTCAGGAGCAAGTTTGTTTTCATCTGCTAACATCCCATGTACATATGAAATCAGATCCTTCATTACATGTAATATGGACTGAACCATTTATAGAGGGTTTGAGTATGTGATTTTATTATAAAATTTCCATCGGTAAATTTTATAAGCCAAATTTGAATTTAATGGTTTAGATATACTGAGAACAATTTTGGGCAGTGTAATTAAATTCATTTAATTCAATCCACAGCAAAAACACTATTGACACTATAGTCAAACAACATGCATCTATTTGCTCATGTGAGATTAATTTCTACTCTCATTTCAGGAATTCTGCAAATGACATTTATTTAATTTTAAAAGTAGTTTGGGATGCATTGGTGTGGTCTGCACTGATTTTGTGATTCTAAGCTGTAGCAGTTGTGTTTTGTTGAAAGTAGCATTTGCCATTTCTCTGTGGTTCTTCAGTGGTGGATTTTTTGTACTTGCGTAAGAGCCTGTGAGGAGTGGAGGGGAGTATGCCACTTGCCAACATTTTATTTTCTATATTTTACAATTTTTGGTAAAACTGTATTCCTACACAGAGTAAAGCAGTTTTAGCTGTTTTGTTTCACTCACAATTCTCAAATTTTTTACATTACTTTATACAACGGATAGTTACAAATACCTTAATGTGGAGACTTTACTCAGTAAGTGATAGGGAGATCTAATTCTGAAAATAACATTTCTTAACATCCTGATAATGGAACAACTTGTGTTAGAACTAATCAGAGATAGTTGCACTATGCACACTGCTGTCTGTAATACCTGTAAAAAAACACTAAAACACAAGCCCCAGGATTCAATAAACTCCATGCAGGAATATTGTTATTCCTGCAGGGAGTGAACCATGTCCTTTTCTGCATAGCTTTAACAGCAGTGCACCTTGCATATTCATGAAGGTGTGCTACTGCTAAGGCTACATGGACACAAATGCTACTGAGTGTAGGGTGCATGTTTAAGTAGTGCACGCACATCTAACATGCCCCCTGCACTTTCAAAGTGCCATACGGCACTTTTTAAATGCTTTTCAGTGTCCACAGACACTGAAACCAAATAAAATAGTAAAACGGTGTCCACAGACACTGAAACAGCAATGAAGATAGTAAGCAATGCTGGGGGTATGTGACAGATACTCTCACACACCCCCTGCATTGCAAAAGTGTAGTGCAGCCATATCCCTCAACTGTACATGTTTTCGCAGAATGTCCACATGTCTGCCTCACGTACCCTCAACCTCTTAGAGCAAGAAACCTGGACAAAGTCATAAATAATGGGGGGACAAAGGCCCAAAATAGGGACACTTTTTAAACATTGCCCTTACAAACTTGGAAAGTTGATAGAATATGCATTAGCACGGATTTTCTGAAGGGTATGAAGTCTGAAACACAAACATCTGTCATTATCCTCTGACTTAAACCCAGAGTGATCTGCCAGTGATTTGCTAGAAAACCGCAATCATTTGAGAAATTAACCATAAATATGAGCCAAAAATCTGGACATTCTGCCAAAACCTGTACAGTTGAGAGGTATGCTGCATCATATTTTTGGTGTGTTCCCCCAAATAGCTGTCCCTACCTGGCAAATAGCAGAGTATGTGAGTCATTAAATAATGACAAACATTTGAGTTTAAGACTCCACATCTGTCTGAAAAGTCATGCTAATGCAAAACCTATTATTCTAGCAACTGTCTAAGTTTGTAAGAGCAATATTTAAAATCTATCCCTATGTGTCCCCTTACAATTTCCCTTACTGTGACTGACAAGGAGTATTGATACATATAAATAAAGTGGGTTTATAAATTTCCTTTTTTTCCCATTCTAAGGTATTATTAAGCATAGCTGAGCAGCTTTGCATGTTAGGGCCCTCTGCTCAGCATTGTTTAAATGTCTCATAGCTCCTAAATAAAAATGTATAGCTCAAATCTCAATGACGAGATAGCATAGTTGTTAGAGTCCCAGCTTTGCTTACAGGGATTTACGGCTTGAGTACCAAGACAGGCACTTTAGTTTTACATGGGAAAGCATTGTTAAAATTATTTTTATGTTAAATTATGTAGTAATTGATATTTGTTACCCAGGGTAGTGTAGCAGGTCCAAAATGGAAGTGTGAGTGCATATAACATGTGAAATCACCCATGTATACACAAGTGTCCCACACAGTATAGTCACACTTCAAGGTAATGTAATGAAAGCACATAGGGGGATGTCATGTAAAGTAAATCATATACACTTAATATGTCAGTAATGAGGAATTAAACTACAATCATGATAATTTTTAAATGAAAACTGAGCAATGCTAAATAGTTCACAGCTATGCTTAACCAGTTTAAGCATTGCTTAAATGTGAATGCTAAGCAGCATTTAGCTCAGATAAGTGGATTTGTGCACTGTTAAGCAGTGCTCAGCATTTACCCCTTTAATCACTATTCAACTCAGCTTAAAAGATTTGCTCAATGCGTAGCTGAGTTTAGCATTTTCAAAGTGGTCCAATGACAGCAAAGGGCAGGAATATGGTCTTATTTAAACCACACAGGCAGGAATACAGCCAGAACCTGTTGTAGCTGATCTATGCAGGTACTATATTGGGCATTGGTGAAGGAACAAGCTTTTGGGAGCAGCACTGGGGCATTCAGAAGTCCAGGGTCATGGCTGCACTCCTTGTAGAAAACCATGATAAAAGACTGCTGCAGGGCCAGTACCAGGGTTCACAGTACAAAGCTGAGGCCTGGGACCATCTTGCATGTGATCTCACCAGTGCTACTGGCATCCCCCGAACTGGTGAGCAGTTATGGCACTTTTATGCCAACCTAAAGTGGAGGAAGGGTGTACTCTTGGCCCAGTGGATCCAAGATGCATGGGCACAGAATGCTCAAGTAGTGTGTAAGTATCAGTATCCAGTAGTTTGTACCAAAGTCTAGTCTGAGTATGTGATAGACAGGTATGCATAATGTTTGTTTTTCTCTCCTACAACTGCAGCAGAGAGGGCTAGCAACATTGAAGCCCATGCCGACAGACTGTTAAGGCTGTGCTGGTAGGCTAGTGAGTACAAATCTATCTTGCAGTATATAGTGCAAATAACTAAGAAGAAGTACATTGATTGCTGCCAGTAGTTATACTGTTACTGTGTTAACTGAATAAATAAAGTTTTCCTGACTAATATTGATCTACAGGATATGTAGTACTAAAGCACTGTGTCATGTAAATGTAATAAACATCAATACCAAAAACTGTTGCGTTTACTCTGGTATGTTGTTGTAGAATAGAATGTATACAGTTTCTCCACAGCAAATATGGGTTTGATAGCATGCATTAACTGAGGTTGTTCTGAGAACCAGCTGTTAAGAAAAAGTGTAGATTTTGGAGCTGTAAAACAAGATATAAATGAAATATGAAATATATACTGCACTAAACTCTGAGCCTGAATAGCAATGTGTAATGTATCACAGTATTTGCCATGTGTTAACCTTTGCTGCCCAGATTGCATTATTTCAAAGGATAAATGCACAGTACACTATCTGTCATGCATGCATCTCAGGATTACAAGACTGTCTAGCCAAGAAAGTATTAGGTAGAAACCAGTCAACCAAGAAACAGCGGTTCCTGAGTAGCTCAGTGTGATGAGAAATAGCTTAGTTGTTAATTTTGCACACCCAGACATGGTTCAAATACAGGGAGTGGTAGTAAGATGTGTGCATATGTACACAGAAGGAATCAGGAATAAATGCAGAAACAGTCAGGTAGTGTTATTTTCTCTACAGGTTTTACAGGTAAAGAAATGTTGGTAGTAGATGAATGAAGGGTATACTAATAAATTGTGTATGCAAGATAGGTACATACAACATGCACTCTTCTTGATACATGTCTCTCAAGTGTCACACTTTCATGGATAGTAGTCACTGCTCCAAAACAGAAAATAACCATTAAGCTAAAAATTTCAGCAGACCTTGGATCCTGGTTCCAAAAAACTTTAATAAATAAAACTCGACCAAACAAGAAGATGAATCCACCACAAACACTGAGCGATTTCACCCTCGAAAGTAGGGTATCATCAGAGTGCAAATATTCATTACAGATCATCCCTTAAATAGTGTTTGATTAAACCATAAAGTGAATAATGAGTAATTCATTAACACTTAATTGAATCATTGAATCATTTAGATAATTGAAATACACTGAAAACGTTGCATGTATTTGCAAAACTGAAGAGAACCATACCCAATACATAGGTGAAACAGATAGGTAAAACAACAGTTACCTCACAAAAAATAGTTGAATAATATAATTATATAATTATATAAATCAATTATATTACTCAACTATTCTGTTGGTGGCCTGTTGCCATCAGTGTTACTGGCATGCTGTTACAATGCATAGTGTTGTTCCATTTATGCATGTGTTCTGTTTTCTATGCAACTGTTTCAAATCTGTTGAATGGGGTTAATTGGAACACCCACATATGCTGTTATAACTAATTTTGAAATCTTTTGTTCATGACTAACCAATATATATTGTAAAACTTCAACACCATAGCACATTTGGGAAGATGCTTGTGTTACAAATGTATTAGAACTGTATGTCATTTGTATATCAAACTGATTTGTACAGAGACTTGTGTTGAAAATGTAATTATGAACTTTGCTTGTGTTAACCGTGTTAAAATGTATCAACAGTGCACCCTGCTGGAATGAAAAAAAAAGTACATGTATTATTGCAAATGAATTAGACTTCTGCAGTGGTGCAGTGGTGGCAATGTTGCCTCACAGCGGGAGATTCTCCCATTCGATTCTCGTCTGGAGTGCGGGGAGTGCCTTCTGTGTGGAGTCTGCATGTCCTCCCCACGGTTGGGTGGGCATTCGAAAGACATGCGTAAATGGGCGTGCCTTTGTTGAAGGTTGAACATCAAGCTGGCACCTCAGCATTCATGAAAATCTACTGCCAATCATTAGCGGACCAGAGTTCTGCTGTGGCTACCCCTAACCGGGAAAAGCCAAAAGACAACAACAACAACAGCAAGCTTACTTTAACAAAAATAAGAGAAATGGAAATCAGCTGTTAAGACCATTAAAACATCACCCTACAGTGCTGAATAGGACCAGAGGCACTAGGTCTGGAAAAAAAGTCTTTGTTCATTAGCTCAGTGAAAACAGGGGAAGCCCCAGAAACTGCCATAAACATTTAGATGTATATTGTAGCTGTCTATGCTAAACTCCTTTCTTAGCTTCAAAAGGGAAAACTTTGACAACTTAAAGTCAGGTGACTAGATGAGGTCATTCTGCCAGCCCACTTAGAAATTATATTTTAGATATTAAAAAAATCTCAGAGTACTTGAGTATTATGTTTTGGGGAACCTGACTAGAAAGATCCTCACCCACAGCATCTTGCCTTGTGGTAGTAAGTAATTTAACTAGGGAACAGTAGTTCTTTTAGATTAGTCAGGAATATAGTGAAGCTTAATTTAGATATTGTTTTTCTTTGCTTGTCTAAGTCTGTCTATCAATGTTCTTTTCAATATTTTCTGTGAATTAAACTCTGTGGTTTACTGTAATATTTCCATGTTCTTTTATTATTTATTATTAAATATATTTAAAACTTTTATTGTGGCTGGTCCTTGTAGAAAGTATCTAACCTTTGCAATTACTTATATTTATTTGGTGGCAGTATGTGAGCCACTCCAGAAGGCCTAGCTGTCTTTGTCAACTACTGGCATTTGTATTAGTATTAATACTGCACCGTATAATTGAATACCCTTTGTAAAAGCCTTATAGTAACTGACTGGTGGCAGTGAATCTGCCTTATAGTCTGGTCAAAGCTGGTAAAGTGGTAATCTGTGCCAGCTTTTCCCAGGTGTGTGTGTGTGTGTGTGTGTGTGTGTGTGTGTGTGTGTGTGTGTGTGTGTGTGTGTGTGTGTGTGTGTGTGTGTGTGTGTATAAAATGAAATCTTAAATAAACAGTTCAAATCGGGTAGTGGTAAATCACTGTGGCTATGGTGCATAGGGGGTCTGGGTTTGAGACGTGCAAGGGCTGATTGTTTGCTTGGGAGGGTGGCCTAATGGTTAAGGTGTTTGCCTTACAAACAAAAGGTGCAGGGTTTGAGACTCACAAGGGATAATTGGCTAGGCTTAAAATGGCTCACAAGGGCAGTTAGCTTAGTACTAATCTATGAACCTATGAACCTATGAGATACTGACAGATCTGCCTGTCCCACCTCATCTGGCTGTAGCACCACATCCCAACTCATCTGGGACCCAACCCAGAATAACCTCCTCCGCTGGTCCTGCACCATCTTCGGGTGGATCTGCCTAAGGGGATGGGGCCTGAACCCCCGGGAGTGGGCATGGAGAGGAGACCATCACCCACCCCCAGTTCCAGGGTATAATGTGCAGCAGCATTCACACAGAGTTGAATGGATGGCTGCACCAGAAATGAGGGCCACCTGGCACACCTTGAGGGGCAGGCTGCCCCTCCTGTTCAGCCTCCAGTGCAGCCACCTTTGGGGCCATGAAGGTGCAGTGGTGACTGCCCATGGGTGGGGGACCTCAGTCCCACTGTATGCATTTTGGGGCTCATGGGATCTGGATTCCCAACCACCCTCCCCGTCAAAAGTGTTTACCCCCCCTCATGTGTCATATACTGCCCCTGTCTGATGTCTTGTCTGTCTTGTCTGTCTGTGAATGCAACCTATCCTAACCAACCTACCTCCCCAAACATACGTACAGCCCTTCCCAAACATCCCACTCTCATCTAAAAAAAAAACAAAGGGCATCTGTCCCACAAAAAAAATCATTGCCCCATACACAGCTCTACATTTCTCCCCATGTACAGTGAAATTAATCAATCTACCCACAAATTATTCTACAAATGTCTGTCACCAACACCCCTCCCTGTCGAGAGTGAGGCTGTAAATTCCAAATTCTACACATAATGCACAGCTGTTGCTGTAGAAGAAATGTATAGCTATGATCCTTTCCTACACCTGTCCTACAAATCCCTAGCTGGTTTTCTTAATGTTTTACCCTCTGCTTGCCCCCATTTCACCACTTTCCTAATACCCTTTTTCTTTTCTTTAATTAAAATTAGTGTTTGTGTAAGCAGGAGTAAGAGGTGCTAAGCAAAGCTAAGAGAACTTAACCATCTGTTAGTATCACTTAGCTTCACACTAAACTGCACAAACCTGCTTACAACTGCTTAAAAGTGCTTTAATCACTCTGTCTCCATCATCCCTTGTTCTGCCCAGCAACAAAAGAATCAGCCCTAACAAGTTTCAAACCCAGGATACTGTGGACTACAATCACAGCAATGTATCACTACACCATCTGAGCTGTGAGGATCTGTAATGCTTTCACATAGATATCATGCATTATGGTCATTTAACATGAATGAAAAAAAATATCACTACAAAGTCTTGAACCCAGGACCCTGTGCTCTACAATCATAGCAATGTATCTCTGTACCATCTGAGCTGTAAGAATATGTAATGTTTTTACAAATACATCATGCACTACAGTCATTTAACATAAGGGGAAAATACATATCCATAGTACTCTTATATACATATATATGCATATATAAATACACACACACACACACACACACACATATATATATATATATATATATATATATATATATATATATATATATATATAAAACAACCTCTTACTGCAAGACATCTGCAAAAAGTCTGACAATGCGGGGGAATAAAAGGCAAACAATAGTGACATATTTGAAATATGGTTGTTATATGCATAGAAGTCTGCTAGAGTAGCATGGTTTGATTTAACATATATTTTCTGATAGATTCCAAGTCTGAAACAAAAATGGTTGTCATCATTTACTGATGTCAATGCTCACATCATCCCAGTGATTTGTCAGAAACCCACAACTATTATGGGGGAACAGGCCAAATACATGAGCCATGCATCTGGACAGTGTCTAGACATCTGGACAGTGTCTAGACATCTGGACAGTGGAGAGATATGACTGCAGTCATGTAACAGAAGAGAAAAAAACACTGAGAGCTGCCAACCATTTCACTCAGCACCTTCTGAACCACGGTAAGACCAACACAACACTACCCCAAATCAGTTCTGGGGAATTACCCATGTATTTTCAAATATATCATGCACTATAGGGATGTAACTGTTGGGAAAAGCAGGCTTTGGTGAGAAATTGCCCACCCACACCCATCCACACCACAGTCATAGCAACATACCAGTACCCCAATTGGACTCTGGAGTATAATGGCTGTTTGAACAAACATATCCTGATTGCCATTCACACACTACATCAGCATATACTTCCCCAACTCACAGTCTACTGGGAATCCTGAGATGTTACAGGACATCTCTTAGTCTGCCCCTACAAACATATACACCTGATAGACTACCAGCAAATGTAGCAGCATGCACAGTCAGATAGACAATTATCTATTATCCACATCTGATACTCACCCTACTCAGTCCAACAAACATTTACACACAACACTGCTACACAATCTTGACAGTTTGTTAACAATGGCCAGACATATGTAACTCTCAAATGTACAGATTTCCACAGAATGTCCAAGGAGTGGGACCATATTTATGGCCACTGCCGCATAATATGTCCAGGAGTCTGATAAGTCACTGGGATGATATCAGAAGTGAAGTCACAAAAATAATGATATACCATACCTCTGAACCTCTTACTGCAAGACATCTGGACAAAGCCTAGCATGCCTGGGGGACAGGGGGCCGAAAAGAGGGACATATCTCATATAATGCTGATACAAACTGAAACAGTTGCTGGTGTCACATGGTGTGTTGTAACATAACATCCCTGAAGGATATGATGGCTGACTCACAAATGGATGTCAGCATTTACTGACTACAATCCTCACATTATCCCACTGACTTCTCAAAAACAAACATTGTCTGAAGAACAGACCAAACATAACAGGCAAACCTCTGGACAGTCTGTGGACATCTGGACAGTTGAGAGGTATGCCAGAGACATATCACTGTCAAATATCACGTCACACAGAAAATGCATGTGCAGACAAACCCTGTTAATCTAGCATTTTTTTATGTGTATAACAGCAATACTTACAATCTGTACCCAATTCTGGAACTTTGTCCCCCATGTTGTTGGGCTGTCTCCACATTACTTGTTCTGAGAGGTATTTCCACCTACTGTCTGTGAAGCTGTACCCCCACATCTCCATAATGTCCTCCTCACAGGCAAGGAAAAGGGGAAAGCCCCATATGAAGGACTTAATTACAGCACTGTATTGATATGGTATTGGCTAATGGAAAGACAACACAGCTCCTCTGGATGCAAGTAGCAAGTAGGAAACACTGAATGGTGCAAAGGCCATCACCTGCTCATGAGCATTACCTACAAAAGGCAAGCTGCTGCCTATGCAACACAGATCTGAACCTATCTACACAAGGACAGACTGTGCCTACACAAACTTAAACATTTGCATAATTCTGAGAAAACTCTTCAGCACTACAACAGGTATGTTAAGCTTGTAATGGAATGCAGAAGGAGGGAAGCAATAATGTGAAATAGGAAATTAAATAGTAGGTCACAACAAGACCTGCTGGACTCACATGCTGCTGTCTGGCAGCTATGACCATTCCTGCTGGCCCTGTCTGCAGTGACATAGATCACAGCTCTGGCCCCTGAGTCACTCCAGCAAAGGTCAGTTCATGTATGACTACTACTTGAGTGTCTGTTGTCCAATACTGATTGTGACACTGCTAGATCAGATACCCAGGATGTTGTAAATATCCATATGTCACCTGTGAATGATACTATGATGCATATGCTTGTCTTACAAGTGCAATAGACTTGTATAGGGTATGTGCATAGTAAACAACAGGCTCAGAAGTATGTGTTGAACTGTAAGTTATATACTGAGCCCATATCTGTCAACTCTCCAGAGTTTTGTAGACTTGCAGGCTGACCACGTTTGCCTAATATTTTTAGACAATGCCTCATACAGTTGTGTATTGTCTGGCAAATCACTAGCAACCCATTAAAGACTGAAGTCATAACATTATAGCATACATGTGAATGTCAGATGTCATATCCTCTGGAGTAGTCCTGTGAATGTGAAATCGTCTTTGCTAGCAACTAAGTGTGTGTGCCTTTGTGCAGATGATTTGCTCTAACATGAGCTAGGTGTCCTAGCATGAAACCCATGTCAATGCAAGCATACCTTGTCCTGTAGGATGCTGACATTTGTGTAGTCACTGACACCTGCTTTGTGGCTGTGGAAAGCAACACTAACCTTGCCAGGTTACTCATTCCATCATACATTTAGATGCCAAATGGAGGGCTGCAAAGCCACATGAGATGGAGTTTTAAACATTATCTTACACATCCACACCTCCAGGCTGGCCAACCAGTATGATGCACAGGAGACATCCCGAGTGCTGTTAACTGTTGACAAAACAGCTACTCAAATCATAGCTAGCTACAGACTTCCAACCATGACTGTGGACACCCCCCACACCTATCTGGACTTGCTGGAATCTGTCAAGATTCAACCATCTACCCTGCTCCTGGGTAGCGTTAACCAACCAACCATAGTGTGCATGACCTATGCTACCTGAACATGAATGCACAGAGATTCCTCGGCTTTGTCAATGGCAATGCAGTAGATCAGCTGGTCAACACTCCTATCCTGTACTTGGTCATAACCAACATGAGTAGCCACTGTAGCACTCTGTAAGGTGTCATTCTCCTTGGTAAGATCTGACCACGTAGCCATCATTTTTCAGGTCACCATCTCCCCTGCCCCCCCCCCTTGTCAGGGTCAAACAAAATAAACTTTACCAAAATGACTATAAATCTTCTCAGAGCAGGTAGAAGTAGCTTTACAGCCACCATCCCATCATTTGGAAATAGCAATAGTGTCCAAGCCCACACCACAATACTATATGAGCACCTACATAGCTGTATGGATCAGAAATACCTGACAGGACAATGTCATCTCTCTCAGGGCATTATAAACATCTGTGGTGGACAGTAGCAATACACAAACACCATCATAGGTGGAATTAATTGCTGGACAGGACCAAGATGGAGCAGGTGCCTAATGTCACTTTGGTCTGAACAAGCAAATAAGGTCACAGGTGAATTACCCTAAGGCTATCTTTGAGTGCAAATTGGACACATCCACCAAGGCTAATCACTAGGCCTCCCACACATATATTTGCAATCCCAGGGGCAACACCCAAATCTGCTCTGTAGTGGTGGTTCATCACACCACTTACAAATACAGCATAGATATAGCCAACCTACTGCAGACATGTGAAGTGTAAACATCACCCCCTATTCCCCCATCAGTTCACATGTGCATGCACAGCACTTGTCCCCCCTCACCTCATCATCAGGAAGTAGGTCCGTAATGCCCTCTCAAAGGTAACACACAAAAGTCTCCATAGGCTTGATACCATCCCTGACTGCATCATACATGAACTGAGGCATGAGCTCTCAGCTCCATTACACACTGTAGTCAACCAATGCTTGAGCATCAGTGTCATCCCATATGCACAGAGGACAGCCACTGTCATCTCTATACACAAAGGCAGAGCAATCTATTAACCCAGCGGATCATATGCTCATCAGCCTAACTAGACTGATCTGCAAGTCATGGAAGGCAATATCAAGGACATTATGAATAGGGACATCGGCAACCTCAAAATGCTTGAGCCCACACAGTGTGGTATTGTCAAAGAGAGCTCAGGCCTGTTAAACTACGATAACTTCTCTGAAGTGATCAAGAAACACAAGGGATGAGGGGAAGATAGTGAACAATGCCTACCCACTCAGTGAAAGTAGTGGAAACCACCTCTAGTAGTAGACTCTTCCAGAGCAGTGTACCACAATGATCAGTCTGGGGGCCTCTACTGTTTGAGATATACATTTCTAGTGAGAGGGTGGCTTAATGGTTAAGGTGTTTGCCTTACAAACACAGGGTGCAGGGTTTGAGTCTCACAAGGGATAATTGGCTAGGCTTAAAATATAGCTCTCAAGGGCAGTTAGCTTAGTACTAATTTATGAACCTATGAACCTATGAACCTAAGGTACAAGACAAAAGCAGATGCATTGCCAACTACAATGGCTCCTTTGCCATTTACCTTTCCAAGCAAATGCAGCAGATGCAGAGACCACAGAAGTTCCTGTCCAGGTAAATCCAGGGTCTGCAACACCTACCCTATACAGGTAGGCTGAATCCCTGCCCCTATACTCAGTCTCATACAGACTGATCATAGGCAACCTTTGTCTGGCATACAAGGCCATTTTTAAACCAGCCTTGACGGCATTGCTGTATATCTGTAAGACAAACCTCACTCATGCAATATGTATGCTAGGTCCTCACCTGGTCTGTGACATGTATAGTACTTGTTGGTGGGAGAGTCTAGTGTCCCACATGATACACTGTCTGTAAAGTACACTGTCTCCCCATGCCTAGCAGAGTATGTGTATAGCTGGATGACTGCATGGGAAACAAATAAGACACCCCTGGGATCCAACGTGTGTCCCAGCTGGACAGGGAAAATGTGTGCTAGCTTTGAAGGGACATGGGTGAAAGTTTGGACTAGGCTTATGAGGGCATCAGGGCCAATAGCTTGGTATCATCTTATGAGGTTATGCACCTAGTGCTTTACATATTTCCTGTATGTATTGCAGACTGTCCTGCAGTGCTGTCTGAAATGAATATGTGTGAGTCAGAACTGTGTAGGTACTACAGTGATAGTGTATACTCATTTTCCTTCATCAGTTATCATCACATATTGTTACATCTTGTCATTGTGTGTGGTCTGTATAGCAGTGAGTCAGCACTTACAGAACTTGCATATGCACTTGGTGACACTGTATAGCTCATTCCAATAGCTTTGGTCTTGGTCACAATTACCATTCTGCTAACAGGCCCATCACACAGTAGGATTGTCACCCTTTGTTGTGGGCCTTAAAGTAGCTGTGAAAGAGATGTATTGTGGTAGGCAGAACTACCGTAAGGTCTGGCCTGAAGGGGGTATAGGTTTCAAAGCAGTGCAAGATGTTACCAGGAGTGTGCGTGTGTGTGTGTGTGTGTGTGTGTGTGTGTGTGTGTGTGTGTGTGTGTGTGTGTGTGTCTGTGCATCTCAGAAAACATAATACTGCAGGGTATTACTTTACATACGTTGTCTTCCCCTCACAGGTGAACATGGGAGTTGGTGTCTCTCCCCCTTACAACCTGAATTCAGTGTCGTAGTGGACTCACATGATGATGAGAGCAGTGTGCCACAATGATCGGTCTGGGGGCCTCTACTGTCTGAGATATACATTTCTGAGGTACAAGACAAAAGCAGTGGTCTGTGAGCATCCTCCAAGAGGCCCTCACCAAAATTATTGACTGGTGCAAGAAGCATTCTCTCAAACTGAATGCCAGGAGATGCATCATCTTCCTTTCTGTGGTAGATGTAATCCACACTAAGTATGACAGTAATAATGTACTGACCATGCAATCAGGTGTGAGGTGACTTGTGCACCAAGGTTGGTAGCAACCTGAGAGTTTCTCACCATGTGGGCACCATTGTACAGATGGCTGTCTACATGGCCCACCTCACAAATATGGGTATGTCATCCAGGAACCCAGGAGGCCACAACATCCCTGTACTCCACCCTTATCAGACGCATTACCAAGTACAATGGCTCCTTTGCCATTTACCTTTCCAAGCAAATGCAGCAGATGCAGAGATCACAGAAGTTCCTGTCCAGGTAAATCCAGGGTCTGCAACACCTACCCTATACAGATAGGCTGAATCCCTGCCCCTGTACTCAGTCTCATACAGACTGATCATAGGCAACCTGTGTCTGGCATGCAAGGCCATTTTTAAACCAGCCTTGACGGCATTGCTGTATATCTGTAAGACAAACCTCACTCATGCAATATGTATGCTAGGTCCTCACCTGGTCTGTGACATGTATAGTACTTGTTGGTGAGATAGTCTAGTGTCCCACATGATACACTGTCTGTAAAGTACACTGTCTCCCCATGCCTAGCAGAGTATGTGTATAGCTGGATGACTGCATGGGAAACGAATAAGACACCCCTGGGATCCAACGTGTGTCCCAGCTGGACAGGGAAGATGTGTGCTGGCTTTGAAGGGACATGGATGAAAGTTTGGACTAGGCTTATGAGGGCATCAGGGCCAATAGCTTGGTATCATCTTATGAGGTTATGCACCTAGTGCTTTACATATTTCCTGTATGTATTGCAGACTGTCCTGCAGTGCTGTCTGAAATGAATATGTGTGAGTCTGAACTGTGTAGGTACTACAGTGATAGTGTATACTCATGTTCCTTCATCAGTTATCATCACATATTGTTACATCTTGTCACTGTGTGTGGTCTGTATAGCAGTGAGTCAGCACTTACAGAACTTGCATATGCACTTGGTGACACTGTATAGCTCATTCCAATAGCCTTGGTCTTGGTCACAATTACCATTCTGCTAACAGGCCCATCACACAGTAGGATTGTCACCCTTTGTTGTGGGCCTTAAAGTAGCTGTGAAAGAGATGTATTGTGGTAGGCAGAACTACCGTAAGGTCTGGCCTGAAGGGCCTATAGGTTTCAAAGCAGTGCAAGATGTTACCAGGAGTGTGTGTGTGTGTGTGTGTGTGTGTGTGTGTGTGTGTGTGTGTGTGTGTGTGTGTGTGTGTGTGTCTGTGCATCTCAGCAAACATAATACTGCAGGGTATTACTTTACATATGTTGTCTTCCCCTCACAGGTGAACATGGGAGTTGGTGTCTCTCCCCCTTACAACCTGAATTCAGTGTCGTAGTGGACTCCCTTGATGATGAGAGCAGTGTACCACAATGATCTGTCTGGGGGCCTCTACTGTCTGAGATATAGATTTCTGAGGTACAAGACAAAAGCAGCGGTCTGTGAGCATCCTCCAAGAGGCCCTCACCAAAATTATTGACTGATGCAAGAAGCATTCCCTCAAACTGAATGCCAGGAGATGCATCATCTTCCTTTCTGTGGTAGATGTAATCCACACTAATTATGACAGTAATAATGTACTGGGCATGCAATCAGGTGTGAGGTGACTTGTGCACCAAGGTTGGTAGCAACCTGAGAGTTTCTCACCATGTGGGCACCATTGTACAGATGGCTGTCTACATGGCCCACCTCACAAATATGGGTATGTCATCCAGGAACCCAGGAGGCCACAACATCCCTGTACTCCACCCTTATCAGACGCATTACCAAGTACAATGGCTCCTTTGCCATTTACCTTTCCAAGCAAATGCAGCAGTTGCAGAGACCACAGAAGTTCCTGACCAGGTAAATCCAGGGTCTGCAACACCTATCCTGTATACATAGGCTGAATCCCTGTCCCTGTACTTAGTCTCATACAGACTGATCATAGGCAACATGTGTCTGGCATACAAGGCCATTTTCAAACCAGCCTTGATGGCATTGTTGCATATCTGTATGACAAATCCCTCTCATGCAACATGCATGCTAGGTCCTCACCTGGTTTGTGACATGTACAGTACTTGTTGGTGGGATAGTCTAGTGTCCCACATGATACACTGTCTGTAAAGTACACTGTCTGGCTTTGAAGGGACAACTGGCTTTGAAGGGACATGAGTAAAAGTTTGGACAAGGCTTATGAGGGCATCAGGGTCAATAGCCTGGTATCATCTTATGAGGCTATGCACCTAGTACTTTACATGTTTCCTGTATGTATTGCAGACTGTCCTGCAGTGTTGTCTGAAATGAATATGTGTAAGTCTGAACTGTGTAGGTGCTGCAGTGATAGCGTATACTCATGTTCCTTCATCAGTTACCATCACATATCGTTACATCTTGTCATTGTGTGTGGTCTGTATAGCAGTGAGTCAGCACTTACAGAACTTGCATATGCACTTGGTGACACTGTATAGCTCATTCCAATAGCCTTGGTCTTGGTCACAATTACCATTATGCTAACAGGCCCATCATACAGCAGGATTTGACACCCTTTGCTGTGGGCCTTAAAGTAGCTGTGAAAGAGATGGATTGTGGTAGGCAGAACTACCGTAAGGTCTGGCCTGAAGGGCCTATAGGTGTCAAAAATGTGCCAGATGTTACCAGGACTGTGTGTGTGTGTGTGTGTGTGTGTGTGTGTGTGTGTGTGTGTGTGTGTGCGTGCGTGCGTGCGTGTGTGTGTGTGTGTGTGTGTGCATGTGTGTATGTCTCAGCAAACATAATACTGCAGGGTATTACTTTGCGTATGTTGTCTTCCCCTCACAGGTGAACATGGGAGTTGGTGTCTCTCCCCCTCACAACCTGAAGTCAGTGTTTTAGTGGACTCTCATGATGATGGTGGTCATAGTGAGGAACAGGTGGGGTTGTTGGGGCCTGAATCTGTGCCATTGTTTGGTATCCCACTTTCACCCACCATGTCACCACACAGAGTGAGTATGCCCACACATACCCAGTCCCCAGCAGCCACAGATAATGGACAATTGGAGGGTGGTGCTATGGAACAGGCTAGTGTGTTGACTATGGCAAGTGTGAGTGTAAGCATCAGCCATAGCCAGAGAAGAGGTGAGGTCACACACATATAGATGGATATGGGTGCTCAATGGAGGACTGCTGCCCACCAAGCCCCTGTCACAAGTACCACAGCAATGGTCAATCATGGAGGCACAGGTGCGTATTGACTGCAACACCAGACAGATGCTTAGGGTCATGACTGCAGCATTTCCTGCCATGCCTGATGACCTCCACGGCATTTGTGATGCCATACGTCAATTGTCCAATGTCGTGGATAGACAGTGGGGGTGAGACATTGTCACTGCTCAACCATGCAATGTCTGTACTTGAGCATGTGGTGGGAGTAGGCATCAGCCAGGTGGACGTAGGTCAGCAACATGATCAGCTGAGAGCCGACATGGCCATGCACATTCACAATCCTGTAGTAGCAGTACTACCAGCACTACCAAAGGGAGGGTGCTTCCACACCACACTGGAGCAGGCCATAGGTACACTTTCCTGGCTAGTCCCATCAGGGACATGAATCCAGCAGACAACAGTCACCATCAGGGAGAAGTACAGCATCTGTCCTTGGGTCTGGCGGTGCCAGTGAGACTCCTGGCAAAACCATTCCCTCATCCCTGCCAGGAGACATTAAACTGTACATCTTACCATGTACGGTCCATGGCTGTCCAACATAGCCTAGTGTCAGGCATCCACATAGCTTGATGGTGTGCACAGAAACACTCACACATCCCTATCATAGGCTGGTCACCACCAGACATGCACAGCTCCTCTGCACGGCCCACTTGAATACCACCCCTTCAGACCTCCAGACACACATGCAAACACACATATGATGTCAGCCATATGGCCCAGCCTAGGCCTCTGGCAATCCAACACCACACCCTGTGCATGTGATGATACTTGTGCCACAACCCTGTTATCCATACTATTGATGCAGGGACATGCTCATATCGTTCTGATGCACAGGCTGACTATAGTAAGTTGTGGCAATGTAATGCTGTGTAAGGTGCTGTCTACTGGCAATAGTTATAGGTACACATTGAGGTGTATATACCTTGTTAGCCATGATGCACTATTGATATTAGTACTGCCGACTGACTGTAGTGTCACGTACTGTATTCTGTTTGTCTGCAGGTTGTAGGCCTGCTGAGAGTAGCAATAATGAGTAAGGCAGAGTGGAAATACAGTGACATTTTCATAGCCAAGGTACAGCTGTATATGTTTAACAGCTGTATTTACATGCAACTGTGTGTGACGGGCAATTATGTCAGAAAATGTGACTTGCATACATACCCTTGACACAGCCACTTAGCCTTCATACATGTCACCTGGGTGTTCTGTAGGACCACAGGCTCACACATACAGAATAGGTTACTTGAGTACAGGCACTAGGTCCCTCACAAGCTTAGCCATTACTTTAACTGCAACAGATTCAGCTATCAGCACCTGTTGCTCCTGCCATTTCTTTCCCATCCACTCAACCATCA